>NC_056739.1:207072836-207322836 GCF_019279795.1 Protopterus annectens | reverse complement strand
TTTTCTCTGTAGGTGATGTTTTAGTATGAATGTACACTTCATTTACTACCAAACGACCTGCACACGATTGTGGGACAGTTCCAGAGTCTTGCTGGTAATGCCCTTTAGATGTTCACAGTGTTTCACTGCTGCAGTCATTACACTTGGGTTATCCTGCCGTCAGGCGGTCCCGCAGTCGGCCAGAGTTCCAAAGTCTTGGCTTGGCGTCTGTTGCTGTCGCTTCTTCTTTGACGTCAGAGCGCCAGGGGTATACAAGATGCAGCCGACACCATTTTCTTCAGTCTTTCTTGCCGCGCGGTGCCCGAAGCAAAAGCAGTTCGCAAGTGCCGGTCGGCCGACTCCTGAGATTTTCAGATTTGAATTTCAGAACCGAAGTCTTCAATAAAGCTAAGTACCCCGTTGGGGAAACTTTTTCTTGCCTCAGACCGATATCAGTAAAAGTTAATAATTGCATTTCTTGTGGGAAGCAAATACCTCATAAGGATTTTCATTCTTAATGTATTCCATGCCTAGGCCCAGACCACAACGTCACTAGTTGTCGGATTTGTGCTAGATTTGGCAAGCGCACTATTAAACATCGGTTTGGTTTTGCTCGCCATTATTTTGGCCGAAGGTTCAATTATACCATGCTGTCAGAACAACCGATGACCGGAATACACAAAAAACGCAGACACAAAGATAAGGGCAGGCATCCGAGGCCCACAACTGACGATGAAGCCTCTTCTGGGCCAGTCGCCGGTTCTCAGTGAGGCGCATTCGTAGCCCCTGACACCCGCTACCTCAGAGCCACAGACCACCTCCGACTCCCACTTGGAGATTTCTAGGCCTCTGGAAACTCAAGATATTGGGCCTACGGAAATTAACCCCTCAGATGGGTCCGGAGCCGCTGAGCAGGCATTGGCTTCTGAGGGTGTTTTCAGACTTTCACAGCTTACCATCAAAACAACAACCAAGTGTAAAACTCCATTAAAGACAAAGAAACAAGTACAGCATTCACCTGGACAGGCCTCCATACCTAAAAAACAGATGCTCAAAATGGCCGAAGGCCTAATTACTCTGAACAGGGGGTTCCCATCCCCCTTCTGTTAAAAGGCCTAGGCAGGATGCAGACTATGATTCCTCTGACCAGGTTTCCATTTCTTCTGATTCCTCTTCAGACCAGGGATACTCTTTTTCCCCCTATGAGGACTCTGATACTGAAGAATCTATCCCTTCAGCCTCTCCTCTGAGGATTACTCTTTTGGGGAAACTTTACATACCATGAGGGAACATTTCCATTGGGAGAGCCAGGATTATTCAGAATCCAAGAAAAGGCTCAGAGATTTTCTTTTATTGGCTCAGCACAGGCCCCTTGCTATTCCGCCTGTGTTAGATATTGTGGATGATGTGTTCTCTGAATCCAGTTTAACCCCTTATTCTTTGCTCCCAGCACCAGTCAAGCCAGATAGGTACTGCAGAGTCCCTGACTCTCTCAAATTTCTTTATAAAAACCCTGCTACTGACCCAGAAACTATTTCCCAGGGTCCCAAAGGGGTAAAGGCTTCCACTGTTAAAAATTCAGTTCCCTCTGACAGGGATTCTAGAGCATTAGATAGATGGGGGAAGAAAGTTTACACTTCTGCAACTTTAACAGTAAGGGCTTTAAATTGCCAGTTCCACATGCTTAAATACCAACAATATTTAATGTCTCTGTTAAAACAGAAAATGCTTACAAGCTCAGAAGGTCCTGACTATAAGGAAATGCAGGATTTATTGCATGCAGCTGAACAAGTGGGAAAACATACTCTGCAGTGTGGTTTTGATTCATTAGAGGCTTGTTGTAGAGCCGCAGTTACAGGATCTGTGATTCGAAGGCATGCTTGGTTAAAAGAACAAGGTTTACCTGATCATGTTATGGCAAAATTATTGGATGCTCCTTTACAGCATGATATCTTGTTTGGTGTTAAGGCAGAAGAGGCATTAAAGAAAATGGAGGATAAGGCAAAATCTTTGCAAACCATGAAGGATTTCTTACAGGTACAGCCACCTCGATTTAGTAGAAATTGGCCTTCTAAAAATTGGTCCTTTCCGTTGTCAGACAGACCACAAAGCGGCAGATCTCAGCCCCAAGGCTCTTACAGACCACAACAGTAGGGTGCTTCTACCCCAAAAGGAGGAGAAGACAAGTCACAACCTTTATAGGAAATAGTCCCAATGACTTCCCCCTTCACATGCCAAGCACTTACCTTTTGGCAGCTCACTTAGGGGGAAAACTAGCTTTTTTTCCCACAAAATTGGCATATAATCACCCAAGACAAATGGGTTCTGGATATTGTGTCTCACGGTTAGAGGTTCCACTTTCACACACTACCAAGTCCAAAAGGAATGCCAGACCTGCCACAAAATCAATGGGCAGAGACGCAAAAACAAATTACAGCCTTCATGAACACGAGAGCTATTCAGAAAGTGCCACAACAGGAACAAGGACAAGGATTTTACTCAAGACTTTTCTTGGTCCACAGAAAGGACAAAGCCTGGAGACCCATACTGGACCCCATCTACTGTAAATACTTGCCTGTTTGTTCCGAAATTCAAAATGTTGACACTACAGCAACTTCTTCCCATGCTGGGCAAGAAGGCTTGGCTTGTTACTTTGGACCTCAGAGGCATACCTGCATGTCCCAATCGGACAAAATTGCAGAAGATACCTCAGATTCATAGCTGGCACAATGCATTACCAATTCTCTGCACTGCCCTTTGGCTTATCTATTGTGCCCAGGGTCTTCACAAAATGCCTGGCACCAGTAATTGCATTTTGCAGACAAAAAGGAATTCAAATCTATCCCTACTTGGATAACTGTCTTATTCAAGCAGAGAGCAAGGACATTCTTCTAAAGCATCTGGCGGTTGTAAAAAGATTGGTAATTTGCCTAGGGTACACAGTAAACGAAAAGAAGTCAAAACTAGTGCCCTCACAAGAGATGATATTCCTGGGTGCCAGCTTAAATACAACGGCCCAGATGGCTTATCCCACGCCAGACAAACAAAGACAACTGACTCAGTACTTTCAATTGATGGCAACAAAAACCCAACTCCCGGCAAGAAAAATTCTGCAGGCCTTGGGGTTCATGGCGTCCTGCATACTACTAATACCATATGCCAGACTGCATATGAGGAAATTACAGTATACTTAAAATGTGTTTGGACTCGACACTGTCACAGTTTGGAAACAGTAATACCACTTATTCCCTGCCTACAACAGGAGATGTTCATCGTGTTACACTGCTGCAGTCATCACACTTGGGTTATCCTGCCGTCAGGCGGACCCGCAGTCGGCCAGAGTTCCAAAGTCTTGGCCCGGCGTCAGTTGCTCTCTCTTCTTCCCTAACGTCGGTGCGCCAGGGGTATATAAGAGGCATCCAACGGCATTTTTTTCAGTCTTTCTTGCCGCGCAGCGCCCGAAGTAGAAGCAGTTCGCAAGTGCCGGTCGGCCGACTGCTGAGATTTTCAAATCGAATTTCAGCCCGAAGTCTTCAATAAAGCTAAGTACCCCGTTGGGGAACCTTTTCTTGCCTCAGTCCGATGTCAGAAAAAGTTAACAATTGCATTTCTTGTGGGAAGCAAATACCTCATAAGGGCTTTCATTCTTATTGCATTCCTTGCCTAGGCCCAGACTCGGTTTTGTGCTAGGTTTAATAAACAAACTATTAAACGTCGGTTTGATTGCGCCCGACATTACTTTGGTAGGAAATTTAATTATACCATGCTGTCGGAGCAACCGACGACCGGGATGCATAAAAAACCGCAAGGATAAGGACAGGCAGCCGAGACCCAAACCAGACTCCGAGGCCTCTGCTGGGCCAGTCGCCGGTTTTCAGTGAGACACATACGCAGCCCCTGACTACCGCTGATTTAGAACCTCAGACGGCTTCCGATTCCCAAGCAGAGATTACTAGGTCGCCACAGCCTTCATCTTTAGCCCCTTCCGACTCCAGGGCAGAAGGAGATTCCGGTGCCGTTGAAACGCCTTCAGTTGCAGAAGGTGTCTTCAGACCGACTACACTCACCATCAAATCCTATGCAAAGCTAAAAACTCCTTTAAAAGCAAAAAAGACTGTACAGCAGTCTGCAGTACAAGGCCCCATGCCTAAGAAACAGATGCTTAAGATGGCTGAAGATTTAATTACCCTAATCGGGTGTCCCCCCCCCCTTGATAAAAGGTCAAGACAGGAGGAGGATTACGCTTCCTCTGACCAGGTCTCAATTTCCTCATAGTCTTCTGAGGAACAGGCATACTCTTTTCCCCCTTATGAAGACTCTGATGCTGAATAGTCTATTCCCTCAGCATCTCCCCAAGAAGACTACTCTTTTGGGGAAACTTTACATACCATGAGGGAACATTTCCACTGGGAAGGCCAGGATTACTCTGATTCTAAGAAAAGGCTCTGAGAGTTCCTTTTACTACCCCAGCACAGACCACTTGCTACCACTCCCGTGTTAGACATTGAGGATGATGTTTACTTAGAATCTAGCCTTAACCCAGACTCTCTACCTCCTGCACCAGCCAAACCAGACAGATACTACAGAGTCCCTGACTCACACAAATTCCTATATAAAAGCCCTGTTGCTGACCCAGAAACAATTTCCCAGGGCCCCAGAGGGGTTAAGGCCTCTATTGCTAAAAATCCTGTACCCTCTGAAAGGGATTCTAGAGCACTAGACAGATGGGGAAAGAAAGTATATACCTCAGCTACTCTAGCGATGAGGGCCTTAAATTGCCAGTTTCACATGCTGAAATATCAGCAATACCTGATGTCTCAATTAAAACAAAAAATGATCACACATTCAGAGCAGCCTGATTTCAAGGCAATACAAGATTTGTTGCATGCAGCGGAACAAGTGGGAAAACATACTTTACGATGTGGATTTGATTCATTGGAGGCTTCCTGTACAGCAGCAGTGACTGGGTCTATCATACGCAGGCATGATTGGTTAAAAGAACAAACCCTACCTGATCATGTTAAAGCAAAATTATTGGATGCACCTTTACAGTAGGATGTTTTATTTGGTGTAAAAGCAGAAGAGGTTTTAAAGAAAATGGAGGATAAGGCAAAATCTATGCAGATGGTCAAGGATTTTTTTACAGGCTCATCCCTCTCGTTTCAGCAGAAATTGGCCAACAAAAAACTGGTCCTTTCCCACTTCTGACAGACCACAGAGGGGCAAATACAGACACCCAAGGGGCAGAGGTCAGTCACAAGGCCCTTACAAGCCTCGACAATGGGGTACCGCAACCCAGAAAAGAGGTGAAGACAGGCCCCAGGCTATCAGAAGACAAACACAATGACTTAACCCTCAGATTGCCAAGCAAATCTCTCTTGGCAGCTCCCTTAGGAGGAAAATTAGCACTTTTTGCAGACAACTGGCACATCATCACAAAAGACAAATGGGTCCTAAATATTGTTTCACAGGGATACAGATTCCACTTCAAACTTTGCCAAGGATAAAAGGAATGCCAAGCCTGCCACCAAATCAGTGGGCAGAGGCTCAAAAACAAATTACAGCTCTCATGGACATGGGAGCCATTCAACAGGTACCTGCACAGGAGCAAAGACAAGGATTTTACTCAAGACTCTTTCTAGTCCCCAGAAAGGACAAAGCCTGGAGGACCCATTCTGGACCTTTCAATTCTAAACACTTATCTGCAAGTACCCAAATTCAAGATGCTAACACTACAGCAGCTTCTTCCCATGCTGGGCAAGAAGGCTTGGCTAGTAACGTTAGATCTAAAGGAGGCATACCTGCATGTCTCTATCAGACAAAATTGCAGAAGATACCTCCAGTTTATTGCAGGTTCAACTCATTATCAATTCTCTGCACTGCCCTTTGGCTTATCTACTGCGCCCAGGGTCTTCACAAAATGCCTGGTACCAGTAATTGCATACTGCAGACAAAGTGGAATTCAAATATATCCATATCTGGACGACTGCCTTATTCAAGCAGAAAACAAGGACATTCTTTTAAAGCATCTGACGTTTCTCAAACACCTATTAAGTTGCCTAGGGTACACAGTAAACGAAAAGAAATCAAAACTAGTGCCCTCACAAAACATATATTCCTGGGTGCCAGCTTAAATACAATGGCCCAGATGGCTTATCTCACGCCAGACAAGCAAGAACCAGCTGACTCAATACTTCAAAATGATGGCAACAAAGACCCAACTCCCTGCAAGAAAAATTCTGCAGGCCTTGGGATTCATGGCATCTTGCATACTACTAATACCATTTGCAAAACTGCATATGAGGAAATTACAATGGTACCTGAAAAGCGTATGGACTCGCCACAGCTTGGAAACAATAATACCAGTCATTCCCTGCCTTTAACAGGAGTTTCTATGGTGGGCTGAGGCATGTCACCTCAACAAGGGTCAGCCTTTTACCTTACCCACAGCCAGGCAATCTATAACAGATGCATCAGATTATGCCTGGGGAGCACACATGGCAGGACAGTGCATTCAGGGCAAATGGTCTACAGATCAAAGGCATCTGCATATCAATCAAAAAGAAATGCTAGCTGTACAAAATGCCCTAACAGCTTTCAAGGACCTCCTACATCCAGGACAACTAATAAAGATGGACAACACCACAGTAATGTGGTACATAAACAAGCAAGGGGGCACACACTCCTACTCCCTCTGCAGGCAAGCAATGACCTTGTGGAACACAGCACTGACCTACCAAGTTCAACTACAAGCACAATTCGTGCCAGGAAAGAAAAACACATTGGCAGGCGATCTAAGCAGAAACATCATGGTTCCTCACGAGTGGAAACTAGATCCACAAGTATTTGCAATGATAACCCAAAAATGGGGACACCCAGACATAGATCTGTTTGCCAACCCCCCAAAAGTACCAACTTCGGAAATTTTGCACAAGGACATTCTACCCACTAGCTTGGAAAGTGGACGCCCTCTCATTCAGTTGGAAAACATTAACAGTGTATGCCTTTCCTCCACTGCCTCTTCTAGCAAAGGTGCTGCTGAAAGCCAGATTAGAGAGGCCACAAATGATGCTCATTGCTCCAGACTGGCCACGCCAAACACTGGTATCCAATACTAAGGAACATGGCTCACGGCCCACCATGGATTTAGCCTCAAATTCCTCACCTGCTCACGTAACAAAACAATCAGATTCTACACAGCCAGCTCAAGACTTTAAATCTGGCTGCATGGCAAATTACCTAAGCAACCAGCCAACACTTCTCTCTAAAGCTGTTATGGATGTCATTCTGGAGGCCAGGAGGCCCAGCACCAGGAAAACCTATTCAGACAAATGGAAAAGATTTTGCACCTGGAACCAGGCTAAAGGCCAAAATCCCCTTGATGTTCATCGTGTTTCACTGTTGCAGTCATGACTGTAGGGTTCTCCCCTGCCGCCAGGCAGCCCTCGGTCGGCCAGAATCCCAAAGTCTGGGTCCGGCTTCGGCTGTTCAACCATGCTCCCTGACGTCAGAGCGCCAGGAGTACAAAGCTGACAGCCGACGCCATCTTCTCCAGTCTTTCTTGCCGTGCGGTGATAGCAGTTTGCAAGTGCCAGTCGGCTGACTCCTGACTAATTTTACTGATATACTTCAGTCCGAAGACTTTCTTCTCCACTCAAAGCTAAGTACCCCATTGGGGAAACTTTTTTCTTGCTCCACTTCGATGTCAGAAAAAGTTAACAATTGTATTTCATGTGTGAAGCAAATACATCATAAGGATTTTCATTCTTACTGTATTCCTTGCTTGGGCCCTGACCACGACGTAGCTAGTTGTCGGTTTTGTGCTAGATTCAATCAACGTACAATTAAGCGAAGGTACTATTTTGCTTTTCATTACTTCGGTAGGCGCTTTAACTACAAAATGTCGTCTGATACGGTCCCGGCTACCGGAGTTCACAAACGTCGCAAGGATAAAGACAGGCCTCCGAGGTCCAAATCTGATGATGGCGCACAAGCGGAGCCAGCTTCAGGTTCGGCCGTCGTCAGTGAGGCGCTTTTGCAGCCCCTTTCGTTGGCCATTTCAGAACAGACGGCTGAAACGGACTCTCATGAGGAGCCAACCAGGCCTTTAAATATTTCTGCTGCAGGACCTTCGGACAATGCTCCTTCGGATGGGTCCAGAGCCGCTGTGCAGGTACCAGCTTCCGAAGGGGTTTTCAGGCTTACTCAGCTACTAATAAAGGCAAAATCATAGACTTCTACACAGGCCTCTTCTGAACCGGCTCCCAAGTCACAGAAACAGTTACTCAAGATGGCGGAGGATTTACTTACAATGATTAGGGGTTCTCATCCCCCTCCAGACAAAAGGCCAAGGCAGGATGTTTCTTATGATTCCTCTGATCAGGCTTCTGTTTCCTCCGTTTCTTCTGATCAGGAATATTCTTTCCCTCCTTATGAGGATTCTGATGCTGAAGAATCCATTCCTTCAGCTTCTCCCCCTGAGGATTTCTCTTTTGGGGAAACTTTGCATGAAATGAGGGAACATTTCCACTGGGAAGGACAGGAGTATTCGGAATCCAAGAAAAGACTGAGGGAATTTCTTCTTCTTCCCAAACATAGACCCCTGGCTATTCCTCCTGTTTTGGATATTGTGGATGATGCCTTTTCGGAGGCTAACTTAACCCTTCACTCTCTTCCTCCTGCTCCTGTTAAGCCTGATAGATATTACAGGGTTCCTGATTCCCATCAGTTTTTATACAAGAACCCTTCTGCTGACCCTGAAACCATTTCTCAGGGTCCTAAAGGAGTTAAGGCCGCTTCTGCCAAAAATCCTATTCCTACTGAAAAGGATTCTCGATCCTTAGAAAGATGGGGAAAAAAGGTGTACACTTCTGCTACTTTGTCCATTAGGGCTTTAAACTGTCAGTTTCATATGTTTAAATACCAGCAATTTCTATTGTCTGTCTTAAAATAAAAGCTTAGTTCCATTTCTGCCTGTGCAGATAAGGAATTACATGACTTATTGCATGCCACTGAACAGGTTGGGAAGCATGGTTTACACTGGATTTGATGCCTTGGAGGCTTCTTGTAGGGCTGCGGCCTCTGGCACAGTCATTAGAAGGCATGCATGGCTAAAGGAACAAAATTTACCTGAACAGGTAAAGGCTAAATTATGGGATGCTCCTGTTCAGCATAATGTTTTGTTTGGATCGAAAGCTGAAGAGGTGATTAAAAAGATGGAGGATAAGGCGAAATCCATGCAAACAGTTAAAGAGTTCTTACAAGTACAGCCTCCTAGATTTAGCAGGAATTGGCCTTCAAAAAATTGGTCCTTTCCCACTTCAGACAGGCCTCAGAGGGGTAGATATAGACATTCCAGAGGAAGGCCTCAAACACAAGCTGCTTATAGACCAAGACAGTGGACTGCTTCCACCCCTAGGGGAGGAGAGGACAGGTCACAATCTCAAAGGAAACAAACTCAATGACTCCCTCTGTGGGGCTACAGGAACTTCTTGCCTGGAAGCCCCTCTCGGAGGAAAACTCTCTCTTTTTTATCAAAATTGGACTCAAATAACCCAAGACAAATGGGTTTTGGATGTGGTTTTAAGAGGTTACAGATTCCATTTTCATACCTTGCCAAGGCCAAGCGGATGGCCAGACCTTCCAAAACATCAATGGACGGAGGCCTTAAACCAGGTGGAAGTTCTTTTGGCTATGAATGCCATAGAACTGGTTCCTCTTTCAGAGATGGGAAAAGGTTTTTATTCAAGGCTCTTTCTAGTCCCAAGGAAGCAAAACTCATGGAGACCCATTCTGGATCTGTCGGTCTTGAACACCTTTCTAGAGATTCCAAAATTCAAGATGCTTACTCTACAGCAGCTACTTCCAATGCTGTCCAAAAATGCATGGATGGTAACTTTGGATTTAAAGGAGGCATATTTACACATTCCCATCAGGCAGGATCGCAGAAAATGCCTCCGGTTCAAAGCCGGATCGAGGCACTTTCAATTCTCTGCGCTGCCCTTTGGATTATCTACTGCGCCCATGGTCTTCACCAAATGCCTGGCTCCAGTAGTAGCTTACTGCAGACTCAAGGGAATTCAAATTTACCCTTATCTGGATGATTGTCTAATTCAGGCAGACAGCAAGGATGTCCTACTCCAGCATCTAGAATTTGTACAGAACCTCCAAGTTCCTGGGATTCTCTGTAAACATAAAAAAGTCAAATTTGACACCATCACAACAGATAACTTTTCTGGGTGCACTTCTAAACACCACAACCCAGATGGCATTTCTGACATCCGAAAAACAGACAGTTACAGCTGGCTTCAATTTTCAGAACCTTGATAACTTTAACTCATCTATCTGGAAGAAAATTCCTGCAGGCTTTGGGTTGCATGGCCTCCTGCGTCCTTTTCGTACCATATGCAAGACTACACATGAGGAAAATATAGTGGTACCTAAAAAGTGTATGGTCTCAGCATTGCCACAGTTTAGACATACTGATCTCCGTTCTTCCTTGCCTTCAAAAGGAATTTCTTTGGTGGTCCAGGGCATGTGCTCTAAAGAAAGGGAAGCCCTTCCGTCTGCCTCCTGCCTCTCAGATTCTAACCACGGACGCCTCGGATTATGCTTGGGGAGCCCATTTTCAGGGCCTTTGGACAAAGGATCAGAAGCACCTGCATATCAATTTAAAGGAAATGTTAGCCGTTCAGAAAGCTCTATTGGCCTTCAGGAATCTTATACAACCAGGACAACTGTTAATACGGACAGACAACACCACAGTTATGTGGTACGTAAACAAGCAAGGGGGATCTCATTCCTACCCCCTTTGCAAACTAGCCATGGATCTATGGGACACAGTTCTATCTTGCAATCTGGATCTTCAAGCTCAGTTTCTACCAGGGAAACAAAACTTCCTGGCAGACAGTCTGAGCAGAAATCTTTCGGATCCACACGAGTGGATGCTGGACACCAAAATATTCAGGATGATAACAGCAGTCTGGGGATGTCCTCACATAGACCTCTTTGCATCCCATCTCAATCATCAACTACAGACTTTTTGCACCAGGATTTTCCACAGAAAAGCTTGGAAAGTGGACGCCCTGTCACTCAGTTGGAGGAACCTCTCGGAATATGCCTTTCCGCCTCTTCCTCTTCTTCCATGGGTTTTATTGAAGATAAAACAGAACAAGCCCAAGATGATAATCGTGCTGGCTCCAAATTGGCCACGGCAGTTTTGGTATCCAACTCTAAAAAAAAACTATGCCTGGAGCCCCCTTGGGTTTTACCTCAGTCTCTGAACCTTCTGTCCCAACATCAGGGTCAAGTTTTACACTCTCATGTCAGAACTCTCAGCCTGGTGGCCTGGTTAATCCAGGGCCTTTGATTTCTTCTTTACTGCCCAAGCAGGTTATGGATGTCATTTTAGAAGCCAGACGTCCTAGCACTAGAAAGTCTTATGCAGGAAAATGAAAAGATTTTGTTCCTGGATGCAGGCTCAGGATTCTGATCCTCTTCTTCCTAACATTACTTTAATTTTACTTTACTTGACGGATCTCTTACATAAGGGTCTCTCTTTCTCTTCCATTGAGATACATGCCTCTGCTATTTCTGCTCATTATAATACAGACCCTCCCATCTTTTCCCACCAGCTCATGCGACAGTTTCTCAGAGGAGCTAAGAACTTAAGACCTCCTAGATCTCCTCCTATCCCTGCTTGGGATCTCAACTATGTTTTGGAAAAACTAACCTTGCCTCCTTTTGAGCCTGCTGCCTCTTCTGACATCAAGTTTTTTGTCTTGGATGACAGCCATCCTGTTAGCCCTAACCTCTGCCAGGAGAGTTTCAGAGTTACAAGCTCTTATGGCTGTGGAACCTTATATTATTTTTCATCAAGACAGGGTATCTTTGAGGACTAATCCTACCTTCATGCCTAAGGTGGTTTCCAAAGTGGCTTTAAATCAAACTATACACTTGCCAACCTTTTTCCCCACTCCTCAAAATAAAGGGGAAAGGATCTTACATTCCTTGGATGTACACAGACAGCTACGTTTTTACCTGAACAGAACCAAGGACATCAGAAAATCAGAACAATTGTTTGTTTCTTATGCTTCAAGTTCCCAAGGTAAAGCCATTTCAAAACAGACCATTTCTAAATGGATTGCTCATGGAATCAGATTTTGTTATTCACACCATGGAAAGCAAATCCCAGGGAGTATACGGACCCATTCCACCAGAGCTGCTCCCACTTCTGCGGCCTTCCTCAGGGGAGTTCCTACCAAGGACATTTTGGAAGCTGCAACTTGGAGTTCAGTGCATACATTTTCTAAGCACTACAATCTACCTCTCTACTCTAAGTCTAGGGCAGGCTTTGCCTCTGCAGTCTTGCAGGGCCTTTTAGCCGCCCCTTCCTCTTTATGACCACCTCCCTTTCTTTCAGCTTTGGGATTCTACCCTACAGTCATGACTGCAACAGTGAAACACGATGAACATAGTACAGTTGTGTACACCTCCCATAAATGTAGATGTTTGAGTGTCTTCACTGTTGCAGTCTGCTCCTCCCTCCTGTCCCCTCTTATTTTTACTTTTGTGCATTTCCTTTTTTCACCATTCTTCTGAGGTGTATTTGCAAAGGTTATGGGACCTTTTTCATTCTGGGACTCCTGACATCTGGGGCAAGAAAAACTGGAGAAGATGGCGTCGGCTGTCAGCTTTGTACTCCTGGCACTCTAACATCAGGGAGCATGGTTGAACAGCCGATGCCGGACCCAGACTTTGGGATTCTGGCCGACCGAGGGCTGCCTACCGGTAGGGGAGAACCCTACAGTCATGACTGCAACAGTGAAGACACTCGAACATCTACATTTATGGTAGGTGTACACAACTGTACTTTCCAAACATTTCTCTGATTCTACAATATTTAACTGAGATGTTGCACAAAGGACTTTCTTTTTCATCTATTAAGATCCACGCCTCAGCGATTTCAGCTCACTACAACACGGATCCTCCTATATTTTCACATCCACTGCTAAGACAGTACCTCATGGGGGCTAAGAACATAAGACCGCCCAGGAGAGCACCAACACCAACTTGGGATCTCAACTTTGTTCTGGAAAAGCTTACACTGCCGCCCTTTGAACCAGCTTTTACAGCTGATTTTACAGTTTTTATCATGGAAAACTGCCCTGCTGCTAGCAATAACTCAAAGTATTCATGAATGGCGGCTTTGAATTGTTTAAGGTGATTTAGTGACCTGATTTTGAGGGAGAGTTTATTCCAGTAAGCTGCACTGTTGTAACTAGAGCAAGTGGCCCATTTTGTTTTTAGGTGTAGAAATCTGGAACAAGTCTTGGTCAGAGCTATGAAGGGATCTAGCAGGAGAGTACTTGGTTAAGAGGGATGTTAGGCTAGGACAAAAGGATGGCACATTTAGTATGGAGTGGACCAGTTGAAGTTGGTGTAGTTTGAGAAGATGGGGGAATTCTAGCCATTCTAGTTGCTTAAGAGATAAGCAGTGGTGTGTCTTATAGGCTTGGTTTGCTGAAAATCTGGCAGCCTTGTTGTAGGTGGTTTCTCGTTTGGTGAGGAGTGTAGAGTTTAGATTTGTAAATACTTGGCAGCTGTATAGTAGGGAGGGAAGAAGAAAAGCATGAGAGAGAGTTATTTTGGCCCTATTAGTAAGGAATTTCTTGATGTTCATCATGTTTCACTGTTGCAGTCATTACACTTGGGTTATCCTGCTGGCAGGCTACCCGCAGTCGGCCAGAGTTCCAAAGTCTAGGTCTGGCGTTGGTTGCTGTCGCCTCTTCCCTGACGTCAGTGCACCAGGGGTATAAAATATGCAACCGACGCCATTTTCTTCAGTCTTTCTTGCCGCGCGGTGCCCGAAGCAAAAGCAGTTCGCAAGTGCCGGTCAGCTGCCCGAAGCAAAAGCAGTTCGCAAGTGCCGGTCGGCCGACTCTTGAGATTTTCGAAATCGAGTTTCAGAACCGAAGTCTGCAATAAAGCTAAGTACCCCGTTGGGGAAACTTTTTTTCTTGCTCCAGACCCATGTCAGTAAAAGTTAATAATTGTATTTCTTGTGGGAAGCAAATACTTCATAAGGACTTTCACTCTTCCTTGCCTAGGCCCTGACCACGACGTTACTAGTTGTCGGTTTTGTGCTAGATTCAACAACCGCACTATTAAATGTCGGTTTGATTTTGCTTTACTTTACATTACATTGGCTGAAGGTTTAACTACATAATGCCATCAGAACAACAGACCGGAATTCATAAAAAACGCAAAGACAAAGAAAAGGACAGGCATCCGAGGTCCAAAACCGACGAAGCCTCTTCTAGGCCAGTCGCCGGTTTGCTGGTTTGCTGGTTCTCAGTGAGGTGCTTTCGCAGCCCCTGACACCTGCTACCTCAGAGCCACAGACTGTGTCCGACACCCACGTGGAGACACCTAGGCCTGTGGAAACTCTCAAGGTATTGGACCTGCGGAAACTATTCCCTCAGATGGGTCCAGAGCCGCTGAGCAGGCATCTGCTTCTGAGAGTGTTTTCAAACCTTCACAGCTTACTATTAAGTCCACTGCAGCAGCCATGTCAAAGTCAAAAATACCATTAAAGACAGGGAAACAAGTACAGCATTCTCCTGAACAGTCATCTATGCCAAAGAAACAGATGCTTAAAATGGCCGAAGACCTAATTACTTTGATCAGGGGTTCCCATCCCCCTCCTGATAAAAGGACTAGGCAAGACACTGACTATGATTCCTCTGACCAGGTTTCTATTTCTTCTGATTTCTCTTCAGATCAGGGATATTCTCTCCCTCCCTATGAGGACTCTGATGCAGAAGAATCTATACCTTCAGCCTCTCCGCCTGAGGATTATTCTTTTGGGGAAACCCTGCACACCATGAGGGAGCATTTCCATTGGGAGAGCCAGGATTACTCGGAATCCAAGAAAAGGCTCAGAGACTTTCTTTCATTGCCTCAGCACAGGCCCTTGGCTATTCCCCCTGTGCTTGATATTGTTGATGATGTTTTCTCTGAATCCAGTCTGTCTCCTTACCCCCTGCACCAGTCAAGCCAGACAGGTACTACAGGGTCCCTGACTCTCATAAATTTCTTTACAAAAACCCTGCTGCGGACCCAGAAACTATTTCTCAGGGTCCCAAAGGGGTTAAGGCTTCCACTGCTAAAAACCCTGTCCCCACTGATAGGGATTCTAGAGCACTGGATAGATGGGGGAAAAAAGTTTACACTTCTGCTACTTTAGCTGTAAGGGCCTTAAACTGTCAGTTTCACATGCTTAAATATCAACAGTACCTCATGTCTTTGTTAAAACAGAAAATGCTTACAAACTCAAAGTCCTGACAGTAAGGAAATGCAGGATTTATTGTATGCAGCTGAACAAGTGGGAAAGCATACTCTGCAATGTGGTTTTGATTCATTAGAGGCTTCTTGTAGAGCCGCAGTTACAGGCTCTGTCATTCGAAGGCATGCTTTGTTGAAAGAACAAAGTTTACCTGAACATGTTAAAGTAAAATTATTTGATGCTCCACTACAGCATGATACTTTGTTTGGTGTTAAGGCAGAAGAGGTGTTAAAGAAAATGGAGGATAAAGCAAAATCAATGCAGACAGTAAAGGATTTCTTACAGGTTCAACCACCTAGGTTTAGCAGAAACTGGCCTTCAAAAAATTGGTCTTTTCCGGTGTCAGGCAACAAAAAAAGCAGATACAGATGCCCAAGAGGCAGATCTCAGCCCCAAGGCTCCTACAAGACCTAAACAATGGGGTGCTTCAGCCCCCAAAGGAGGAGAAGACGAATCACAACCTTATAGGAAACAGTCCCAATGACTTCCCTGTACAAATGCCAAGCACTTACCTTTTGGCAGCACCCCTAGGGGGAAAGCTAGCACTCTTCTCACAAAATTGGCACATAATCACCCAGGACAAATGGGTACTGAATATTGTTTCTCAGGGTTGCAGGTTCCACTTTCACAACCTTCCAAAATCAAAAGGTATGCCGGACCTGCCACAAAACCAATGGGCAGAGGCACAAAAACAAATTGCTGCTCTCATGGACATGGGAGCTATTCAAAGAGTACCACAGCAAGAACAGGTACAAGGATTTTACTCAAGACTTTTCCTAGTACCCAGAACGGACAAAGCCTGGAGACCAATACTGGACTTGTCAGTCCTAAATACTTTCCTGGCTGTCCCAAAATTCAAAATGTTAACACTACAGCAACTTCTACCCATGCTGGGCAAGAAGGCTTGGCTAGTTACTTTGGACCTCAAGGAGTCATACCTGCATGTCCCAATCGGACAATCTTGCAGAAGATACCTCAGATTCATAGCTGGCTCAGTGCATTACCAATTCTCTGCACTGCCCTTTGGCTTATCTACTGCGCACAGGGTCTTCAGAAAATGCCTGGCACAGTAATTGCATTTTACAGACAAAGAGGAATTCAAATATATCCCTACTTGGATGACTGCCTTATTCAAGCAGAGAGCAAGGACATTCTTCTAAAGCATCTGGCGTTTGTAAAAAGATTACTAATTTGCCTAGGGTACACAGTAAACGAAAATAATTCAAAACTAGTGCCCTCTCAAGAGATAATACTCCTGGGTGCAAGCTTAAATACAACTGCCCAGATGGCTTATCTCATGCCAGACAAGCAAAGGCAACTGAGTCGTTACTTTCAAATGATAGCAACAAAGACCCAGCTCGCTGCAAGAAAAATTCTGCAGGCCCTGGGCTTCATGGCATCCTGCATTCTACTAATTCCATATGCAAGACTGCATATGAGGAAACTACAATGATATCTAAAATGTGTTTGGACTCAACATTGCCACAGCCTGGAAACAATAATAACTTTAATTCCCTGCCTACAACAGGAGTTTCGATGGTGGTCCCAGGCCTGTCACCACAACAAGGGACAGCTTTTTACCTTACCCACAACCAGGCAGACAATAACAACGGATGCATCGGATTATGCCTGGGGGGCACATATGGCAGGAAAATGTATTCAGGGCACGTGGCCCATGGAACAAATGCATCTTCACATCACTCAAAAAGAGATGCTAGTTGTACAGAATGCCCTGATAGCTTTCAAGGACCTACTACATCCAGGACAACTATTAATAAAGACGGACAGTACCACAGTTATGTGGTACATAAACAAGCAAGGGGCACACATTCCTACCCCCTCTGCAGGCAAGCCATGACTTTGTGGAACACAGCACTAACGTATCCAGTACATCTGCAGGCACAATTCCTGCCAGGAACGAAAAATACACTGGCAGATGAACTAAGCAGAAGTCTTATGGATCCTCACGAATGGAAACTAAATCCACAGGTATTCAGCATGATAACAAGGAAATGGGGATGCCCAGACATGGATCTTTTTGTCTCCCCTCACAACTGCCAACTACAGAAATTCTGCACAAGAACTTATCACTCACAAGCATGGAAAGTGGATGCTCTATCATTCAGCTGGAAACCCTGACAGTTTATGCCTTCCCTCCACTGCCTCTTCTTCCCAAGGTGCTCCTAAAAGTCAGACGAGAGGCCAAAAATGATCCTGATTGCCCCAGACTGGCCACGCCCACACTGGTACCCAATCCTAAAGAGCTTGTCTCAAGGCCCAGCCTGGCCTTTACCTCAAATTCCTCATCTTCTGACTCAACAAAACAATCAGATTCTGCACAGTCAACTCAGATCTGGCGGCATGGCAGATAATGTAGCCACTCAGACCGCACCTCTCTCTAAAGCTGTTATGGATGTCATTTTAGAAGCCAGGAGGCCCAGCACTAGGAAATCTAACGCAGAAAAATGGAAGAGATTCTGTGCTTGGAACCAGGCACAAGGGCTTGAACCACTTGTCCCAAATGTACCTCAGATTTTACAATACCTAACTGAGATGCTGGACAAAGGCCTATCCTTCTCATCTATTAAGATTCATGCCTCTGCCATTTCAGCTCATTACAATACGGAACCTCCTATTTTTTCACATCCACTACTAAGGCAGTACCTCAGAGGGGCAAAAAACATAAGACCCCCAAGGAGAGCACCAGTACCTACTTGGGATCTCAATTTTGTTTTAGAAAAGCTCACACTGCCTCCTTTTGAACCAGCCAGCACAGCTGATATAAAATTCTTATCATGGAAAACTGCTCTGCTCCTAGCAATAACTTCAGCAAGAAGAGTCTCAGAGTTACAGGCATTAATGGCAGTGGAACCTTTCATCTCTTGTCACCAGGACAGCGTCTCTTAGGACAAACCGAACATTCATGCCAAAAGTGGTTTCCAATGTGGCTCTTAACCAAACCATTCATTTACCAACTTTCTATCCAAATCCCCAGAATAAAGGGGAGAGACTTATGCACGCTTTGGACATACACAGACAGCTACGATTCTACTTGGACAAAACAAAAGCTTTCAGAAAAACTGAGCAACTGTTTGTAGCCTATGCTGCAGGATCACAAGGAAAGCCTATTTCAAAGCAGACAATTTCAAAATGGATAGGACACTGCATTTGCTTCTGTTATGCACAACATGGCAAATCAGTGCCTAAGGGCATTAGGCCACATTCTACCAGAGCAGCAGCCACTTCAGCAGCCTTTCTCAGAGGAGTACCAACCAAAGACATTTCAGAAGCTGCAACCTGGAATTCAGTGCACACTTTCACCAAGCACTACCACTTACCTCTGTACTCTAAATGCAGAGCCGGCTTTGCCACTGCAGTTCTGCAGGGCCTGGTAGCCTCTCCTAATCCTGTTTAGACCCAGCCACCCACCCTCAGCTTTGGGATTCAACCCAAGTGTAATGACTGCAACAGTGAAACATGATGAACATAGTACAGTTGTGCACCTACCATAAATGTAGATGTTCGAGTGTATTCACTGTTGCAGTCCAGGTTACCCACCCACCATCCCCCTTTTCATTGCTGGGACTTTTCTATACTTCTCAACTCTGTACAACCTATGTGGTGTATTTGTTTGTAGTTGAAGGAAATGTTTATATTAGTACATGTATGCTTTTTGGCATATTTTAATTTTTTCAGCCTTCCTATCTGGGGGCACCTGACATTTGGGGCAAGAAAAACTGAAGAAAATTGTGTCTGTTGCACCTTTTATACCCCTGGCACACAGATGTCAGGGAAGAGGCGACAGCAACCGACGCCGGACCTAGACTTTGGAACTCTGGCCGACTGCGGGTAGCCTACCAGCAGGATAACCCAAATGTAATGACTGCAACCATGAATACACTCGAACATCTACATTTATGGCAGGTACACAACTGTATTTTTTGGTACAGATGTCCGAGTTTCTGATGTGTCTTTTTTACGCAGTTAGTAATATGAATATCAAATTTAAGCTGATTGCCTATGGTGACACCCAGTAGTTTTGAACTGGGTTCTACTGAGATGATTGTCTTGTTACAGGATTGGATGGTGAAAGTGAATTTGAGGTTAGAGAGGTTCTTGGGGGGAAAGAGGAGAAGCTTAGTTTTTTTTGAGTTGAGAATTAATTTATCACTGAGCCATGCCTCTAGAGTTGAATATTGCTCGAGTTGAAGAGTGAAGGTTGGATGGGTTGTCAGCAGTTGTGATGACAGTGGAGTCATCAGCATACTGCACCAGTGATGAGTGGGGATATGAGGAGTGTAATTGGTTGGTAAATATATTAAAGAGTAAAGGCCCGAGTATGAATCCTTGGGGGACACCAATCTTCACTGAGAGAAGGGGGGATTGTGCAGAGAGACATTTAACTGATTGTTGGTGTTGAATGAGGTAGCTTGTGAACCAAGATAAGGTCTGTGCAGAGAAATTAAGGCTTGTTGCTTTGGAGAGGAGGAGTAGATGGGAGACTGTGTCAAAGGCTTTGGAGAGATCCAGGAACAGGGTAGAGACTAGTTTATTATTTTCACGGGCAAGTGATAGTGTTTATACATGATGTTAGTGCGGTTGTGGTAATGTGTTTGGGACGGAAGCTGTATTGAGTATGAGTTAGTACATTTTCCTGAAGTAAGTATTGTATAACCTGGTTATGGATACATTTTTCTAATATTTTGGAGAGAGGAAATAGTATGGCAATTGGTCTAAAGTTTGTTATATCAGAGGAGTTTCCACCTTTGTGAATAGGTAAGGTATAGAAACATTTCCATGTGGAGGGGACACAGGCCCTAGGATAGATGCTGGGTAGGCCATTGGTTCTGCTGCAATTTGTAGAAAGTAGGAAGGAAGCTTGTCAAGTGAAGGGGAGCAAGGTTTAAGTTTGGGTAGAAGGGATTTAATGTAAGAAGTTGGCACTGTTTTGAGGGAGAAATTCTCTTGAGTTTTAGGAAATGAGGAGGAATGAGAAGATTTGAAGGAGCTGTTGCTTGTTGGGAGCGAATTTACTAGAGAGGCTATTGATTCAATGAAGTTATGGTTAATGATGATAGCGGTTTCCCCAGGTGTTTTGTTTGGGCAAGGGTTTGGAGAGGATGGGATGTTCATCGTGCTATGCTGCTGCAGTCGTCACACTTGGGTTATCCTGCCGTCAGGCGGTCCCGCAGTCGGCCTGAATTCCAAAGCCTTGGTCCGGCATCGGTTGTCGTCGCTTCTTCCCTGACGTCAGTGCGGCAGGGGTATAAAAGAGGCAGCTGACGCCATTTTCTCCAGTCTTTCTTGACGCGTGGTTCCAGAAGCAGAAGCAGTTCGCAAGTGCCGCTCGGCCAGCTCCGGCTGAAATTCTGTTCAAAAATCTCAGAAGTCTTCTATAAAGCTAAGTACCCCGTTGGGAAACTTTTCTTGCCTCAGACCGATGTCAGACAAAGTTAATAATTGTATTTCTTGTGGGAAGCAAATACCTCATAAGGATTTTCATTCTTATTGTATTCCTTGCCTAGGCCCAGACCTTGACGTTTCTGGTTGTCGGTTTTGCGCTAGGTTCAATAAACGCACTATTAAGCGTCGGGCTGATACCGCCCGACATTATTTTGGCAGAAAATTCAAGTACATTATGTCGTCGGAACCTCCGACAACCGCTATGTTCAAAAAACGCAAGGACAAAGACCGGCAACCTAGACCAGATACCGAGGTCTCTGTTAGGCCTGCCGCCGGATCTTCGGTATTCAGTGAGGCGCTTATGCAGCCCCTGACTACCGCAGATTTAGAAAATATGACTACCTCTCAGTCAGAATCTACTGGGCCACTGGAGCCGGTTCCTCCTCAACTCGCGGACTCCAGCCCTGGCGGCGATCCGGAGGCTATGGACAGGCCTTCGGTTTCAGAAGGCGTCTTTAAACCAACGACTCTCTCCGTTAAGTCATATGCTAAGCTTCCAAAGGTTAAGAAACCGGGTCCACAGACTCCCACACAGGCCCCTATGCCTAAAAAACAGATGCTAAAAAATGGCGGAGGACCTGATTACCCTTATCAGAGGTTCCCAGCCCCCTCCTGACAAAAGGCCTAGACTGGAGGAAGATTTACCTCCTTCTGACCAGGAATCCATTTCCTCAGCAGACTCTGAGGAACAGGATTACCCTTTCCCTCTCTATGAAGACTCAGATGCTGAGGAGTCTATTCCCTCTGTTTCCCCCCCTGAAGACTTCTCTTTTGCGGAAACCCTGAACACCATGAGAGAGCATTTCCACTGGGAAGGACAAGATTACTCTGACTCCAAGAAAAGACTCCGTGAGTTTCTTCTTCTACCTCAGCATAGACCCCTAGCCATTCCTCCTATTTTAGACATTCTGGATGATGTCTACACTAAATCCAGATTCCTTACCACCAGCACCACCTAAACCAGACAGATACAATCGAGTCCCTGACTCTCACAAGTTTTTATATAAAAGCCCTGCTGCAGATCCAGAAACCATTTCCCAGGGTCCCAAAGGGGTTAAGGCCTCTACTGCTAAGAATCCACTACCTGCGGAAAGAGATTCCAGGGCATTAGAAAGATGGGGGGAAAAAAGTGTATACCTCTGCCACTTTGGCCATGAGGGCATTAAACTGCCAATTCCACATGATTAAATACCAGCAGTACTTGCTTACTCAGTTAAAACAGAAAATGATCCCTCAAACAGATCAACTAGATTTCAAAGGGATGCAAGATTTGTTGCATGCAGCAGAACAAATGGGAAAACATACCTTGCAGTGTGGTTTTGATTCTTTGGAGGCCTCATGTAGAGCAGCAGCCACAGGGTCTGTAATACGTAGACATGCTTGGCTAAAAGTGCAGACCTTACCAGAACATGTCAAAGCAAAGTTAATGGATGCTCCACTGCAAAAGGATGCGTTATTTGGTGTCAAAGCGGAGGAAGTTTTAAAGAAGATGGAAGAAAAGGCAAAATCAATGCAAACAGTTAAAGATTTTTTACAGGTACAACCTCCTTGCTTCAGCAGAAACTGGCCATCAAAAAACTGGTCCTTTCCTGCTTCAGACAGACCCCAAAGGGGCAGGTACAGACGCCCTAGGGGCAGAGGCCAGGCACAGGGTACCTTCAGGCCTAGACAATGGCAAACAACAAATCAAAGGGGGAGACGACAGATCTCAACTCTTCAGAAAACAAACTCAATGACTTTCCTCTTCGCCTGCCAAGCAAAATTGCCCAGGCAGCACCTCTAGAAGGAAAACTGGCTCTTTTCCCACAAAATTGGCACATCATAACAAAGGACAAATGGGTTCTGGATATTATTACCCGAGGCTACAGATTTCATTTTCACACTTTACCACGGATGAGAGGCATGCCAAATCTGCCAACAAACCAATGGGTAGAGGCACAAAAACTAATTTTCTCTCTCGTGAACATGCAAGCAATTCAAAAGGTACCTGCAAAAGAGCAAGGTCGAGAATTTTACTCAAGACTGTTTCTAGTACCAAGAAAGGACAAAGCCTGGAGACCCATCTTAGACCTTTCAATTCTAAACACGTACCTGGACATTCCCAAATTCAAAATGCTTACACTACAGCAGCTTCTTCCCATGCTGGGCAAGGAGTCTTGGCTGGTAACGTTGGACCTCCAAGAGGCATACCTGCATGTCCCCATCAGACAAGATTACAGAAGATACCTCAGATTTTTGGCAGGCACAACACATGATCAGTTCTCTGCATTGTCCTTTGGCTTATCTACTGCACCCAGAGTATTCACGAAATGCCTGGCATCAGTAATTGCATACTGCAGACAGCGAGGAATACAAATTTATCCATATCTGGACGACTGCCTGATCCAAGCAGACAGCAAAGACATCCTACTACAGCATCTGGCATTTGTAACAAAGTTGCTAAGTTGCCTAGGGTACACAGTAAACAAAAAGAAGTCAAAACTAATACCCTCACAAGAAATAATTTTCCTGGGTGCTAGCTTAAATACAATGGCCCAGATGGCTTACCTCATGCCAGACGAGCAAAAACAACTGGCTCAGTACTTCAAAAAGATGGCAATTTCTACCCAGCTCACTGCAAGGAAGTTCCTGCAGGCATTGGGGTACATGGCATCCTGCGTTCAACTAATTGCATATGCAAGGCTGCATATGAGAAAAAGTACAGTTGTGTACCTACCATAAATGTAGATGTCCGATAGATATGCAACTGCAGTCCTGACATATGGGTTGTCCTGCCTCAGGCAGCCCTTCGGTCGGCCAGATTCCAAAGTCTGGGTCCGGCGTCGGCTGATGTCGCCTCTTCCCCGACGTCAGAGCGGCTGGGGTATAAAAGCATCAGCCGACACCATCTTCTTCAGTGTTTCTTGCCCCAGATGCCAGGTGCCCTCCAAGGAAGGCTAAATTTAGAGAATGGATAAAAATTCCAGACATGCACAACAGTAATAAACAGATACACCATAACAGATATCCCCAGCTAATAGAGGAAAGGGGGAATGGACCCAAAAGCAAAATTGCAGAGGGGTAGGAGGGAGGGAAAACCTGACTGCAGTTGCATATCTATCGGACATCTACATTTATGGTAGGTACAAAACTGTACTATGTCCTTCAAGAATGCAACTGCAGTCCTGACATATGGGTTGAATACCATAGCCAAGCTGGGGGTGGTAGGATCTAAGAAAGGGATGGTGTAGCTAAAATGCCCTGCAGGACTGCCGAAGCAAAGCCTGCTCGGGATCTGGAGTATAAAGGCAGGTTGTAGTGTTTGGTAAATGTATGCACGGAGCTCCAGTAGCAGCCTCTAGAATGTCCTTTGTAGCCACTCCTCTTAGAAAGGCTGTGGATGTGGCTATAGCTCTGGTGGAGTGTGGCCTAATATTGGCTGGCACACCTTTTCCATGGAAAGAGTAACAGAATCTGATGCAGTGTCCAATCCATTTTGAAATTGTTTGTTTGGAGATTGCCTTTCCTTGCACTCCAGCAGCATAAGCTACAAATAGTTGGTCAGACTTTCTGGTGGTCTTTGTTCTGTCCAAGTAGTAGCGTAATTGTCTGTGTATGTCCAAAGTGTGCAGCAGCTTTTCCCCCTTATTTTGAGGGTTGGGAAAGAAGGTAGGGAGGTGAATTGCTTGATTTAGAGACATCCTGGATATCACTTTTGGCATGAATGAAGGATTGGTTCTTAGAGAAACTCTGTCCTGATGAAAAATGAGAAAGGGAGGTACTGCCATCAGGGCCTGTATCTCCGAGACTCTTCTTGCTGAGGTAACTGCCAACAGGAAAACCGTTTTCCAGGAGAGAAATTGCATTTCTGAAGATGCTGCTGGTTCAAAAGGAGGAAGAGTTAATTTTTCCAAGACGAAATTGAGGTCCCATGCAGGTACTGGTGGCTTTCTGGGAGGTTTGATATTCTTTATCCCTCTTAGAAACTGTCTTAGCAAGGGGTGTGAAAACACAGGTGGATCACAGTTGTATTTTGCTGAGATTGCTGAAGCGTGAATTTTTATGGATGAATATGAGAGGCCACTATGAAGCATTTCTGCCAAGTATTCTAATATCTGTGGTATGCTCATTACTGATGCGTCTTGACCCTTGTTGGCATTCCAGATGCTGAATCTCTTCCACTTGGCTGAATAGGTTTTTCTGGTGGAAGGTCTGCATGCTTCCAGCAAGATTTCTTGCACTTTTTTGGAAAGAGAGGTATGGGTGAAAGTCATGGAACCCTCCAAGCTGTCGGCTGCAATGTTTGCAGGTTTTGATGAACAGTCCTGTAATTGTGCTGTGTTAGAAGCAGAGGCCATTGAGGCAAGGGCCACGGTTTGGTGTGAGTTATGCTCAGTAGCAATGGATACCAGTGCTGCCTTGGCCAGTCTGGAGCTATCAAAATTCCTTTTGGTGGTTCTGCTTTGATCTTCAGTAACACCTTGGTCAGTAATGGTAGAGGAGGGAATGCATAAATTGTTAGGGAATTCCAGCTGAAGGAGAGGGCATCCGTTCTCCAGGCTGGAGGATGGTGCGTCCTTGAACAGAACTTCTCCAGGTGATGATTGAGGTGAGAAGCAAAGAGATCTATGTCCGGTTTTCCCCATGCACTTGTTATTTGTGAGAAAATGTGTGGATGCAGCATCCATTTGTGTGGATCCAAGAAACTTCTGCTCAGCCTGTCCGCCAGAACATTGTCCTTGCCTGGAACAAACTGGGATTGTAAGTGGATGTTCAGTTTCAGGGACTTTTCCCAAAGAGTCATTGTTAGTCTGCAGAGGGGGTAAGAGTGAGTGCCTCCCTGCTTGTTTATATACCACATGACAATGGTGTTGTCTGTCCTTATTAGCAGATGACCTTGTTGAAGGGATTTCCCGAAGGCCTCGATTGCATGTATCACTGCCAACATCTCTTTCTGATTTATGTGCAGATGCATTTCCCTGGGAGTCCATTGCCCTTGAATGCATCTGCCCTCCATGTGCGCCCCCCATCCATGGTCTGAGGCGTCTGTTGTAATGGTTTGATTTGCTAGAGGTTTGTTGAAAGACATGCCCTTGTTTAAATGACTTGCTTGAGCCCACCACAAAAATTCCCTTTGCAGGCATGGAATGAGTGGTATTACGTCTTCTAGATTTTGACTGTGTTGAGACCATAAGCTTTTTAGATACCATTGTAGCTTTCTCATGTGTAGTCTTGCCAGAGGTACCAGAAGAATGCAAGATGCCATGAACCCCAGGGCCTGTAGGATTTTTCTTGCGGTCAGCTGGGTGAGCTTTGCTAGGCTTTTGAAGTAATCTGGTAAATGTTCTTTTTTCTCCTCTGTGAGGAAAGCCATTTGTGATTGTGTGTCCAATTTGGCTCCTAGAAAAATAATCTGTTGGGATGGCAGTAGTCTTGATTTTTGAATGTTGACTGTGTATCCCAAAGCCTGTAGTAATTGAATGACATAATCCAAGTGTCTTATCAAAGTTAGTTTGCTGTCTGCTTGTATAAGGCAGTCGTCCAGGTAAGGGTATATTTGAATTCCCTGGAGCCTGCAATGTGCAACTACTAATGCCAGGCATTTCATGTATACCCTGGGCGCAGTAGATAAGCCAAACGGCAATGCTGAGAATTGATAATGCTCTGATCCTGCAAGAAAACTGAGGTATCTTCTGCAACTGTGTCTGATTGGGACATGCAGGTATGCCTCCTTGATGTCCAGAGTAACCAGCCAAAACCCCTTGCCCAGCATGGGAAGGAGTTGCTGTAAAGTCAGCATTTTGAATTTTGGCACAATGAGAAAAGTGTTTAGAGTGGACAAATCCAGTATAGGTCTCCATTGCTTTTCTTTTCTTGGAACAAGGAACAGTCTTTAATAGAATCCCTGGCCTTGTTCCTGAGGAGGAACCTTTTCTATTGCTTTTATTTGTAACAGCTTTGAAACTTGTATGAGTGCCTCTGCCCTTTGATTTTGTGGCAGGTTTGGCATGCCTTGTCTCATTGGTAAGGTATGGAAGTGGAACCTGTAACCTTGGTCTACTATGTCCAGAATCCATTTGTCCTTGGTTAAAATGTGCCATTTCTTTGAGAATAAGGATAATTTTCCACCTAGAGGTGCTTCTCTTTGAGCCTTGGTCGGCGGGGTGAAAGTCAAGTCATTGTGATTGTCCCTGTGGTGCAGCTGAACTCCCTGTGCCACTTCTCTGATTTGGAGGTTGCCATTGGCGGCCCCTGTAAGAGCCTCGGTATTGCCCTCTACCTCGAGCACGCCTGCTTTTTCCCCTTTGAAACTTGTCAGTGTCTGGAAAGGACCAATTCTTTGATGGCCAATTCCTGCTGAATCCAGGTGGCTGAACCTGGAGGAAATCCTTGACTGTCTGTACTGATTTAGCCTTTTCCTCAATAGACTTCAACACATCCTGTGCAGCAGCACCAAAAAGCTTCTGTTTTTCCAGAGGTGCATCTAGGAGCTTTACTTTAACATGGTCTGGCAGTGGCTGTTCTTTCAGCCAAGCATGTCTACGTATAACGGCCCCTGTCATAGCTGACCTACATGAAGCTTCCAATGCATCATAACCACACTGAAGAAAATGATTGCTAATCTGCTGAGTGTTATGAACCAAATCCTGCAATGCCTTTCTATCTATAGGCTCAGGAGAGGCTAGCTTTTTCTGCAAATCATCCATTAAGTAATCCTGGTACTGAAACATATGAAAAAGACAGTTAAGTGACCTCATGGCAAGGGTGGAAGAGGTATAAACTTTTTTGCCCCATCTCTCCAGGGACCTTGATTCCCTGTCTGCGGGCAAAGGGTTTTTGGCCGAGGAAGTAGCCACTCCTTTGGGCCCCTGAGAAATAGTTTCTAGATCCACAGAGTGGGCCTTAGAGGTGCTTGTGAGTTTCAGGAACCCTGTAATATCTGTCTGGCTTGACAGGAGCAGGAGGGAGAGAATCAGGGGAAGCACTGGAGTCTGAGTATACATCATCCAAGACATCCAACACTGGAGGAATAGCTAAAGGTCTGTGCTGGGGTAACTTGAGGAAGGTACGTAGCCTTTTCCTGGAGTCAGAAAATTCCTGGCCCTGCCACTGAAAATGTTCTCTCATGGAGTGGAGAACTTCTCCGAAAGAAATATCCTCTGGAGGAGAGGCAGAAGGAATCGATTCCTCAGCATCAGAGTCCTCGTAGGCCTGGAAGGATTCTTCCTGGGTATCTGAGTGCTCCAGAATCCCTAGAGGCTTCATCTGAAGAGAGGGTATCTGGCTGATCTGTCCTAGGCCTTTTATCTGCAGGAGGCTGAGAACCCCTGTCTGGGTGCGACTGAGAACCTCTGATTAGAGAGATTAGATCAGCAGCTAGGGTCATGATCTGTTTATCAGAAGAATGGCTCTGGGAAATAGTTTTAGGAGGATGGGCCTTAGCCTGGCTGGCAGCCTTTGCACGTGTGTAGGCCTTGATGGACATGGAGACCGGAGGCCTAGCTGCCCCACGTGCAGGAGTAACTTTATCCACTGGTATGGTGTCAGGTAATTCTAGAGTTTCGGTTTCGGGAGGAAAATCCACAACCGGCACCGGGGTAACCTCCAGGACCGAAGTACGCGGTAAAGCGGTGTCGTCGGCCTGGAGCGGTTGAATTACCGCCTCCGAAGAGGCCGTTGCACTCACGGTAGGCTTGGGAGTGGTATCGGTGGACGGTACGGGTCGAGGATGTCGGTCCCGGTCCTTACACTTTTTGGAAATATGTGCTGTCGGTTGTTCCGACGGCATGATATAAGCGTAATTTTTGCCAAAAAAGTCTTTGGCAAATTCTGCCCGGCGCCTGAGTGTGCGCTTATTAAAGCAAGCACAGGCAGCACAGGCCGAGACGTCGTGGTCTGGGCCCAGGCAGGGAAGGCAGTAAGAGTGGAAGTCCTTATGAGGTATTTGTTTACCACAAGACAAACAATTGTTAACCTTTTCAATTTTTTCTGACCGGCTGAGGCAAGAAAAATGTTCCCCAACGGGGTACTTAGCTTTTTGATGACTTCGGTAACTGAAAACACAGGAGCTGACCGACCGGCACTTGTGATCTGCTTCGGGCACTGCGCGGCAAGAAAGACTGAAGAAGATGGCGTCGGCTGATGCTTTTATACCAAAGCCGCTCTGACGTCGGGGAAGAGGTGACATCAGCCGACACCGGACCCAGACTTTGGAATCCGGCCGACCGAAGGGCTGCCTGAGGCAGGACAACCCATATGTCAGGACTGCAGTTGCATTCTTGAAGGACATCTACAATGGTACCTAAAAAGTGTATGGTCCCAACACAGACACAGCCTCGAAGCAAGTATAACTCTCATTCCCTGCCTTCAAAAAGAGTTTCTATGGTGGGCTCAAGCATGCCAAGCAAACAAGGGCCTTCCTTTTGTCTCGCCTCCAGCAAACCAAACCTTGACAACAGATTCATCAGACTACGCCTGGGGTGCACACATGGCAGGACAATGCATACAGGGCAAATGGTCTGCAAACCAAAGGCAGCTACACATCAATCAGAAGGAGATGCTAGCTGTAAAAATTGCACTAACAGCCTTCAAGGACCTCTTGCATCCAGGACAACTTCTAATAAGGACGGACAACACCACAGTTATGTGGTACATAAACAAACAAGGAAGAATGCACTCCTACCCACTATGCAGACAGGCAATGGGCTTGTGGAACACAGCATTAACTTACTCAAGTACAACTGCAAGCACAATTCCTGCCAGGAAAAGAAAACATTTCGGCAGACAAATTAAGCAGAAATGTGACAGACCCTCACGAGTGGAGACTACACCCACAAGTATTCTCAATGATAACTCAAAGGTGGGGACCACCAGACATAGATCTGCTTGCCTCAACCAACGATTGCCAGCTACAAAAATTTTGCACAAGGACTTCTCCCCTGGCCTGGAAAGTGGATGCCCTATCATTCAGTTGGACAGCATTGTCAGTCTACGCCTTCCCACCTCTGCCTCTACTGACCCAGGTATTACTGAAAGCCAGATCAGAGAGACCACAGATGATCCTCATTGCTCCGGACTGGCCACGTCAACTCTGATACCCACTACTATGAAACTTGACTCTCAGCCCTCCGTGGATCTTACCTCAATTCCCTCTGCTGTTAACCCAACAAAACTCTCAGATCCTTCACAGTAAACTAAGGACCTTAAATCTAGCTGCATGGAAAATACCTTAAATTATCAAACAACACTTCTCTCAAAGGACGTCCGGAATGTCATTTTGGAGGCCAGGAGGCCCAGCACCAATAAAACTTACTCAGACAAATGGAAAAGATTTTGTGCATGGAGCCAGGCCAGAAGCCTAAATCCTGGCATCCCAAATATTCCACACATACTCCAATATCTAACTGAGATGCTACACAAAGGCCTTTCTTTCTCATCCATAAAGATCCATGCTTCAGCCATTTCAGCTCAATATGATAGGTTCCTCCCATTTTCTCTCATCCTTTGCTAAGGCAGTTTCTCAGAGGGGCAAAAAATATAAGACCCCCCAGAAAACCACCAACTCCAACTTGGGATCTAAATTTTGTTCTGGAAAAGTTAACACTTCCTCCTTTCGAACCAGCCTTTTCAGCAGAGCTTCAATACTTGTCATGGAAGACAGCCCTGCTGCTAGCTATCACCTCAGCACGCAGAGTGTCAGAACTGCAGGCACTTATGGCAGTGGAACCTTTCATAATTTTCCATCAGGACAAAGTATCTTTACGCACCAACCCTTCCTTCATGCCAAAGGTAGTATCCAGTGTGGCTCTCAATCAGACCATACACTTGCCCACCTTTTATCCAAACCCACAGAATAAAGGAGAAAGACTCCTTCACTCTTTGGACATTCACAGACAGTTACGTTACTATTTGGACAAGACAAAGGCCTTCAGAAAATCTGACCAACTCCTTGTATCCTATGCACCAGGCTCAGAAGGAAAGGCCATTTCAAAACAGACCATCTCCAAATGGATAGCACATTGCATCCTCTTTTGCTACTCACACCATGGGAAAGCAGTGCGCCTGCTAGTATTAGGTCTCACTCTACCAGGGCTACAGCAACCTTAGCAGCCTTCCTCCGAGGAGTCCCAACAAAAGACATTCTGGAGGCAGCTACCTGGAGTTCAGTGCACACCTTCACCAAGCATTACCACCTTCATCTATACTCAAAAACCAGAGCTGGGTTTGCCACTGCGGTTCTGCAGGGCATCTTAGCTGCACCTAACCCAGTTTAGCTCCTACCACCCAACCATAGCTTTGGGACTCTACCCAAGTGTGATGACTGCAGCAGCATAGCACGATGAACATAGTATGGTTTTGTACCTACCATAAATGTAGATGTTCGAGTGGTTATGCTGCTGCAGTCCAGGTTACCCTCCCTCCATTCCCTCTACCTAACAAGGCTTTTCTTATACCTCCATGTACTTCAACCTTTGGAATGCATGTCTGTATGGTGTATTTGCTTACAACTAGTACCATTGATGTTCTTCATTCCACATTGCTGCAGTCCTATCTATTGGGTAGTCCGCTGTCCAGTCGGCCCGAATACCAAAGTATACGGCTGACGTCGGTCACGGCGCATTAGACTGACGTCAGTACGTCAGGGTACTAATGCGCATGACCGACGTCATATCCTCAGTCTTTTTTGCCGCATGGTCCGATGCAGAAGCAGTTTTGCGAGTGCAGGTTGGCGTTCTGAAAGTTTCTGAAGTCAGAGTTTCAGACCGAATCAAAGTTGGCTAAGTACCCCGTTGGGGAATATTTTGGTTTTTTCTTGCCTCAGTATTTAACCGGATGTCAGAAAAAGTGAATAACTGTATTTCTTGTGGGAAACAGATACCTCATAGGGATTACCATACTTTGTGTATACCTTGTTTAGGGCCTGAGCACGACGTTGTTGGATGCCGCTCTTGTGCTAGATTTAACAAACGCACTATTAAGAGAAGGTTAGACTGTGCCAGGTTAGTGTTTGGGAAGCGTTGTAATTATAAAATGCCGTCGGATGCTCCGACGCCCGCTTCAGCCAAAAAGCGCAAGGACAAAGCAGCGAAGCCTAGAGTGGAAGAACCGACAGTCCCGGACGTTGGTTCTTTAGAAGGCTCAGTGGAGCCGGAGGTTCTGCCAGGAGTTTCTTTGGAGTCTCAGGGAGAAACTTTACTGTTACAGGATGTGTCCTCTCAGGAAGTAGGCCAGGCTGAAGGGGCTTCTCAGGTGGCTGTTCTTCCCTCTCTTCCTAAGGTGGTTAGGGCCTCACCTTCTGTTGCCAAGGCTTCTTTAAGGGGCAGGCCTACTTTAGCTTCAGTGGGGGTTTCTCCGAGTGTTTCAGGGTCTTTGCCTAAGAAGCATATGCTAAAAATGGCAGAGGATTTGATTACAATGATTAGAGGTTCTATGCCCCCTCCTGATAAGAGGCCTAGGGTGGAACCTGAGTTTGAGAGTTTTGAGCAATGTTCGGAGGCTTCTGAGTCTTCGGCTGAAGACTTGCAGGAGTATCCTCCTTATTCTGATTCTGATGTGGATGATTCTACTCCTTCAGCTTCTCCTCCTGAGGATTTTTCATTTTCAGAGACTCTGCATTCCATGAGGGAGCATTTTAAATGGGAAGGTCAAGATTTCTCTGATTCCAGAAAGAGGCTTAGGGAATTCTTGTTTTACCCCAGCATAGGCCTTTAGCTATACCTCCTGTTCTGAATGTGGTGGAAGATGTTTTTGCAGAGGCTTCCCTGAATCCTGATTCTCTGCCTCCTGCCCCAGTTAAACCGGATAGGTACTATAGGGTGCCTGAAGCTCATAAGTATCTGTTTAAGAGTCCTAGGGCAGACCCGGAAACTGTCTCTCAGGGGCCTAAAGGTGTGAAGGCCTCTGTTGTTAAAAATCCTGTTCCTCCTGATAAAGAGGCAAGGGCTTTGGATAGATGGGGAAAGAAAGTGTACACTTCTTCCACTTTAGCCATGAGGGCGTTGAATTGTCAGTTTCATATGTTAAAATATCAGAATTATCTCCTTTCACAATTGAAGTCTAAGGTGTATGCTCTGGCTGAAGGTATTGAGTGTAAAGAGTTGCAGGATTTAGTTCATGTTTCTGAACAAGTGGGAAAGCATTCCTTGCAGTGTGGTTTTGATGCTGTGCAGGCCTCCTCGAGGGTGGCTGCCACTGGTTCTGTTCTTCAGAGGCACGCCTGGTTGAGAGAACAGAACTTAGCTGAGCATGTTAAGACAAGGATTTTGGATGCTCCTTTACAGTCTGATGTGTTGTTTGGTTCACCTGTGGAAGCAGTTTTAAAGAAAATGGAGGACAAGGCTAAGTCTATGCAAACTGTTAAGGATTTTTTGCAGGTGCAGCCTCCGAAGTTTAGTAGAAATTGGCCTACTAAGGGGTGGACTTATCCTGCTTATGATTCCCAGTCTAGGGGTAGGTCTAGACGTGGTAGGGGCAGAGCTCGAGGTTCTTTTAGGCCTAGGACAGGGAGTTCACCTGCTCAGACTTCTGGTGAGGGCAGGGGTCAGTCCTTTCGTAAGCAGACCCAATGACCTGCCTTTTCAGCTGCCAGTACATTCCCGCCTGGCAGCACCTCTGGGAGGAAGGCTGTCTCTTTTCAAAGAAAATTGGGATTTAATTACCCAAGACAGATGGGTTCTGGATATCATTCACCACGGTTACAGGTTTTATTTCCATACCTTGCCTCCTTTCAAAGGCATGCCAGACATTCCTCCTCTACAAAGAACAGAGGCTCACAAGCAAATTTCTCTGTTGCTCCAAATAGGGGCCATTCAGTCAGTTCCTGTGCCAGAAAGGGGCCTAGGATTTTATTCTCGCCTGTTCCTAGTACCAAAGAAGGGGAACACGTGGAGACCAATTTTGGATTTATCTATCCTCAACACTTATCTGGACATTCCCAAGTTCAAAATGTTGACGTTACAACAGCTTTTACCTCTGCTGGGCAAAGATCACTGGATGGTAACTTTAGATCTCAAGGAAGCTTACCTTCATGTGCCTATACGACTAAGTTGCAGGAAGTATCTGCGTTTTCGAGCTGGAAATTCTCATTATCAGTTCTCTGCATTGCCCTTTGGCTTATCTACTGCCCAGAGTATTCACAAAGGTTCTGGCTCCAGTGATAGCTTACTTCAGGCTAAAAGGAATTCAAATCTATCCTTACTTGGACGACTGCCTGATTCTGGCTCAAGAAAAGGAAGACCTTCTACAGCATTTGGAATATGTCATAGCAGTGCTAAGATGCCTAGGGTATTCTGTGAACGAAATAAAGTCCAGTCTAGTACCCTCTCAAGACATGTGCTTTCTGGGTGTGAGACTGAATACAGCAGCCCAGATGGCCTTTTAACCCCGGACAAACAAAAGAATCTTTCCAGTTACTTCCATCAACTATCTCTTCAGTCCGGGCTGACTGCAAGGACAGTCCTTCAAGCCTTAGGGTTCATGGCATCTTGTATTCTGGTGCTTCCCAATGCCAAACTGCATATGAGGAAGCTACAATGGTATCTCAAAAATCTGTGGACACAGCACTGCCAGGATTTGGACACTGTCATTCAAATAATACCTTGCATTCAAAAGGAATTTTTGTGGTGGGCTCAGGAATGTCACCTAAACAAGGGACTCTCTGTGACCCGGCCAGAGGCAAGTCAGATTCTAACGACAGATGCCTCAGACATTGCTTGGGGAGCTCATCTAAATGGAAAGTGGATACAAGACAAGTGGCCTGCCAGACTACAGCATCTACATATCAACATGAAAGAGATGTTAGCAGTCCAGTTTGCATTAATGGCTTTCAAGGAGTTACTTCTTCCAGGGCAGGTGTTGATTCTAACAGACAACACAACTGTCATGTGGTACATCAACAAACAAGGGGAACACATTCTTACCCATTGTGCAGGCAAGCAATGATTTTATGGGAGACTGCGCTAAGCTTGCAACTAACTCTTCAGGCAAGGTTTCTGCCGGAGCACAGAACTCCTTAGCAGATGTGTTAAGCAGACAAATCATGGATCCCCACGAGTGGAAACTGGATCTTCATGTATTTCAAAAATTGACAGTGTCATGGGGAACTCCAGACATAGATCTGTTCGCTTCTCCACTAAACCACCAGCTGCCAAAGTTTTGCAGAAGGGATTTCATCACACAGCTTGGAAAGTGGATGCTCTTTCTTTCAGTTGGAAAAATCTTCATGTGTATGCTTTTCCACCTCTGCCTCTTCTCCCAAAGGTGCTTCTAAAGGTCAGACAAGACAAGCCAAGGATGATTTTAATAGCTCCACATTGGCCTCGGCAGCACTGGTACCCATTACTGAGGAGTCTGGTAAGGAAGCCTCCATGGCCTTTACCCTTGATTCCACACCTGTTGTCTCAGAGGGACGGTCATCTGCTCAATGTCAAGCTTCACTCTCTTCATCTAACAGCCTGGCATATTCTGTTTTGAAAGATAGCAGGTCTCAACTTCCTCAACAAGTTTTAAATGTGATTATGGAAGCCAGAAGACCTAGTACAAGGAAAGTGTACGCAGAAAAATGGAAGAGATTTTTATTTTGGACTGCAGCAAAGAATTTGGAGATTTCTGAGCCTAATTTGAGTGTGGCTCTTCAATATCTTACTGAGTTATTGGACAAAGGTTTGTCTTTCTCTTCCATTAAGATTCATGCTGCAGCATTTTCAGCTCACTATGATTGTGACCCACCATTGTTTTCACATCCTTTGTTCAAGCAATTTCTTAGAGGGGCAAAGAATATAAGACCCCCACGTAGAGCTCCTACTCCTGCTTGGGATCTCAATTTTGTGTTGGAGAAACTTACTCTACAACCTTTTGAGCCTGCGGCTACTGCTGAACTGAAATACTTGTCATGGAAGACTGCTTTTTTGTTGGCCATTACTTCTGCAAGAAGGGTTTCTGAGTTACAGGCCCTTATGGCGGTTGAGCCTTTTGATTTTTCATAAGGATAGGGTATCATTACGTACTAATCCTTCCTTTCTGCCTAAGGTGGTTTCTAGTGTGGCTTTAAACCAAACTATTCATTTGCCTACTTTCTATGCAGATCCCCAAAATAAAGGGGAAAAGATTTTGCACACTTTAGATGTACACAGGCAATTGCGTTATTATTTAAGCAGGACTAAGGATTTTAGGCAGTCTCAGCAGTTGTTTGTTTCTTTTGCTTTGAGTTCGCAGGGCAAGCCTGTGTCAAAACAAACTATTTCTAGGTGGATTGGGTTTTGCATTGCATTTTGTTATTCCCATCATGGCAAGGAGATTCCAGCTGGGATTAGGCCTCATTCCACTAGGGCTACTGCCACTTCAACAGCATTTCTAAGGGGGGTGGCTACTAAGGATATTTTGGAGGCAGCTACTTGGAGTTCAGTGCATACTTTCTCTAAGCATTACCACCTTCCTCTCTACTCTAAGTCTAGGGCTGGTTTTGCCACAGCTATTTTGCAAGGCATGTTATCAGCTCCTGCTTCCTTATGATTTGCCAGCCTCCCTTACCTCTGCTTTGGGATTCTACCCAATAGTTAGGACTGCAGCAATGTGGAATGAAGAACATAGTACAGTTTTGTACCTACCATAAATGTAGATGTTCGAGGATCCACATTGCTGCAGTCCAATTTACCCTCCCTCCTTCCCCTCTGTGTTTAGGGGTGGTTGTGTAGGTGAGATTATATTCTGGTACTTTTGTATATATTGTATATATTTTTGGTGCAGGTATGTTTGGAGTTTTTGGTTTTGGCCTTGTCTTTTTCGGGTCTTCTGACATCTGGGGCAAGAAAAGACTGAGGATATGACGTCGGTCATGCGCATTAGTACCCTGACGTACTGACGTCAGTCTAATGTGCCGTGACCGACGTCAGCCGTATACTTTGGTATTCGGGCCGACTGGACAGCGGACTACCCAATAGTTAGGACTGCAGCAATGTGGATCCTCGAACATCTACATTTATGGTAGGTACAAAACTGTACTTTTTGCACTAAGGTATGTTTTGCAAGCTTCTTATTTTGCCTTCTTAGTTTGGGGCACCTGACATTTGGGGCAAGAAAAACTGAAGAAAATGGCGTTGGCTGCCTCTTTTATACCCCTGCCGCACTGACGTCAGGAAAGAAGCGATGACAACCGACGCTGGACCAAGGCTTTGGAATTCAGGCCGACTGCGGGACCGCCTGATGGCAGGATAACCCAAGTGTGATGACTGCAGCAGCATAACAACTCGAACATCTACATTTATGGTAGGTACAAAACTGTACTTTTCCAGGGTGTAGTATGTGGTTGATTGAGTTCCAAAACTTTTTAGGGTTGGATTTAGGGGTATTAGGAAGGTTAGTGTAAACGTTCTTTTTATCATTGTTGAGTTTTTTGGCTTGGTTTCTAAGTTGTTTGTAGGTCTGTAGTAAACAGGGAGTCAGGGATGTTAACCAGAGTTTTCATATTCTATCCTTAGTTTTCATGAGGGCACGAGTAGTTTTAGTAAGCCAGGGAGCAGTTTTGGGTTTAATTCTGACTGCACAGAAAGGGGCTTGGGAGTCAAGGATGTTAAGAAAGGTAGAGCTGAATGCATGAACAGCATCGTCTAAGGGGAGAGTAGTAAGGTGAGACCAGTTAATTCCTGAGAGTTGATGAATGAAGGAATCTGAGCAGAAGGCTGATAATTTACGGGTGGTAATATACTTGTGGGGCTTAAGGGAGTGTTGAGTATGTCTGATTACTGTTATAGGACAGTGGTCACTTAGGGCATTAGGAAGGGTCTGGGGGTTATGGTAGTTTTTGGGATGGGAAACAAGAATCCAGTCAAGGAGGGAGCTTGGGAGATGTGATTTGTTGATATGAGTAGGGGAGGCGATTAGTTGCTGAAATCCGTGTAAGTTAATAAAGGAGGTCGAGTTGGGAGCTTGGAGTGTGAGCCAGTCAATATTTACATCATCCATCAAGATGGTGCAATTTTGGATATTGTGTGCGAGGTGGGATAGGATGTTTTCTAGTATGGTTATATTGTCACCTGGGGGATATAGATTGCCACAATGGTAATGGTAGTGAAATTATTGAGTTTAAGGTTGGCTAGTTGCAGTTCAGCAAAGGGGAAGGGAGGGAGTAGGTTTTTCTGGGCTCACTAGAGTAAGGTGGTTGGAGTAAAGAATAGCTATTCCACCACCCTTTTTCTTTTGCCTATCAAGCCTGAGTATGTTGTAGCCAGGAGGAATGAGATCCCTGTCTAGGTTATGAGGTTTAAGCCAAGTTTCAGTTAATGTAACAATGTCTGGTGAGTAGTTAGTTAGCCAGGCATGGAATTCCTGGACCTTGTTGACTATGCTTCTTGGGTTTATGGGGTAGAAAGTTATCTGTCTTCTGGGGGTTTGGAGATGGGTAGAATGTATTGAGTTTAAATCATTTATCAGGGTGGGGGACTGGAGGCCAGGGTTGAGGTGGATATCGCCTGACAGGAGTAGTTGTTTAGAGAGGAATGGTAGTTTGATTAGAAGGGGCTTTCTTATATGTAGAGTGGGTTTCTAGTAAGGGAGATGGTCTTATTTTGGGAAGAGGGGTGGTAAGGGAAGATGTAAGGGCAGATAGTGAGATGTTGTAGGGATTTAGTATTGATGTTAGTTTATCATTTGTGTGAAGGAAGTGAGGGGAGGATAGTTGTGAGTGATAGGAGGTGAGAGAGTAAAGGATCAGTAATACTGACATTAGGAGTATGGATTGTATTTTGATATACATTCTCTATATTGGCGTAGACTGAGTGGGAGAGAAGAGCAAGAGAGGGTAGGCTATAATGTGAGGTAGGGGTAAGAGTAGATAGATCAGGAGAGGGTTTGTGGATGAATAGTGCAGGAAGAGGGGGGTTGAGGTTAATGGTGTTGGATGAATGGGGTGGGACTTTAGGAAGGGGAGGTAGCTACAGGTGGCTGGAGGATGTGGTTAAATCAGGAAGGGGATAGGGTGTGGTTTAAGTGGACGGGTATAAAGGAAGTGATATGGGGGGAGGGTGGGATTGAGGGTGGGAGGGGGGCGAAGGGAGCAGGGCTTCGACAGAAACAGAGTAAAAGCCCCTAAAAAACAATCGGTGAGTATAATACAAAACTGTAGGGCAAGGTATTTATCCAATTTAGGGAGGTAGGTAACAGTCCTAGCCTGGCTAGCCTGAATTTACAAGGGGGCGAGATGTAATCTGCTTCAAATTTGGAGAAACAGGGATTAAAAATACATTACACTAGATAACTATTGATGCAGAGATTAGGGATAGGATAACTTACTAATTAAAGGTGGGCCAGGGGTAGGGAGGCTAAACGAATGTGATATTGTGCTCACTACAGCTGCCCTTTACCAGCAATAGGCATTAGTTTAGGTAGCATTGACTTTTACAGTAGATTAGGAGGAATAAGTATTATCCATACATTGTAGTTTTGTAGATAGGATGGTGATGTCTGTATGACTCTTTGGCCATACTCTTAAACGGCTCCTCTTTTCCCCGACTTGCACTACAAGTGGGTTAACCAAGGGGTCGAGGGGTAAGTTTGGGCTAGTATTCATGAGTGAGCACATTATCACAAAAACCCATCGGGCAGGGGAAGGACTTGAGAGAACTATGAGTTTTAAAAAAAAGTTTTAAAAATTGATTAGAGCAAGCAAGCCCCACTTCTATTTTGCCAGCCTTGGATGAATTTAATGCTGCTTGCGATGCTCTTAGACTCTCAACCATCAGTACCAAGAAAGACAGATGAATTGAGTAAAGTTCCTCAAGCTAAAAATACCTCTTCTCATCTTAGAGTAGACCAGCAGCTATCTTTCCTACCACTGTTAATGCGAACAGGTGCCTTGACACCCCTAACCCAGTTTCTAGGGACGCAGTGGGTAAACTTTTGGACAGACTGAATTGCTCTTTTTTAGCCTTTAGAATTGTTAACTTTATGTGGAAGTGTATGCCAAAATGTGCCAATAAATAGGTTGAGAGAACTTTCTGCTTCTCACCCTCCTGAAAGTAGGTCTTGAAACGAATTGTTGGTAATCTCTCAAAAATGGGCCTTAAAAAATGTATATGATTGTGCGGATGTCTCTAGGACTTCTGCCTCAGGTAGTCTTGAAAAAGTTTGTCTGTGTATGTAACCAAAAGTTTTCAGATGACTTGGTGAGAAATCTTGAATTCTTCTCTGGATAGGGAGCTTTTATTTTGGGCCTTTTGCTGCACAGGTGCTCAAACAATGGTATTGAAAGGTAAATTAATTTAATAAAAGGAGTTTCTGTGATTTCTCAGCTCCCTCTAAATTTTCTTGCTAACAGACATCTAATAAAAGATTGCAGGAGAAATCTAATGACGACTCCAAAAGGAAAGTAGCCTTTCTATAAAAGAGTATGACTATGCCAGAAACCAGATCACTTCCTCCTCCTTTGTGCCCAGCATCTCTGCTTCTTTCACAGAACTTAACTCTAAATGCTCCCTTTTGGCAACAGGTGGTTTCAGACTGATGGGTTTTGTTAGTGAATCAGGAGAAGTACAACTGGCAATGGATAGAGAAGCCACCTCCTTTCAGAGGAATCTACCCTCACCCTTCCAATCAGACAATTGTTTCCTGCATTGCTTTAACACGTTAGATGCAGGAGTCGTAGAGTATGTTCCTGTAGATCAAAGCACAAACAACTTTTATTCTAGAATGTTTCTGGCTCCAAAGAAGGAGCCCACTCTGACCAGATTTTGGATTTTTCCTCACAATCTCTTTGTGGAGATTCCAAAGTTCAAGATGTTGACCCTTAAAATAATGTTAGCTCTGATCCCAGATCAGAGTCTTACTGTAAGTTTAGATCTCAAAGATGCTAACCATCACATTCTAATAGCAAGTAACTTCAAGGGATTTTTAAGATTTTGTGTGTCTGTCACTTTATTAATTCTCTGGATTACCCTCTGGCTTGTCCAGTGCACCAAGAGTGTTTACAAAGTATCTAGCCCCTGTCCAGTTAGCAGGACTACTTAACAAAGGTATCTTCCCTAAAGAACGTGGGGTTCCAGATATATATATATATATATATATATATATATATATATATATATATATACACAAAAATCCTCCCTCACTCTGTCGCACAGGATTGTGATTCTAGGTTGCTTAATAGATAGTGTCTCAAAAGGTCTTCCTTTAAAAGCGAAGGTGGATTTGTATCTGAAAGTTTTAAACTTTTCTCACCAGTCTCGAGCATTGTTATAGAATTTCTCAGAATATTTGGCCATATGGCTTTTAAAATTATTATGATTCCCTTTGTTAGGTTACATATCAGAAAGATTCATTGTGACCTCAGAAATGGTTTTGGGCTTCATCAAGTCAAAACTGCATTGGTGGAGGCATCAGGTGGGTCATATTCCAAGGTCTCTGTCTCTTTCAAACCCAAGTAATGTCCAAAGAACTCGAACTGATTAATCAAATAAAATGGACATACTAGAAGTTGTGATGGTCACAATGCAAATTTATTAAACACATACACACACAGACTTAAAATGAAGTCCTATATTCATTAAGGGATGAAAGTGCTCAAAAATCTTTTTTTTTTTTTTTTTTTTTTTGTTTTGTTTAATTTTTAGCATGCGAGTATAATTTGGGCTGAGTTCATCTCAGCTTCTGGTACATCCTTTTTTTTTGCTTCTCCCTTTTTCTTCACCCACCCCAACACAATCTGTACTGACTGATTCCTTAGATTCTTCTTGGAGAGAAGTTTTAGTGGGAAAAGAAGTTTAAGGATGGTGGGGGAAAGTTTCAGTGGGTGAAAGTTTAAGGACTATGGGACAGTTCAGACAGATCAAAGCACATCACTGTCAAAGAAATGTTGATTTGTTTTTCATACCATAAAGCCTCTGCATTGTCTGAGACCCAGATCCCCTATAGATCATGACAGACAACACCACGGTGATGTACGTAATTGGGGCACCAGGTCACATTCTTCGTGCTGGCTGGCATTGATGGCTTTAGAGTTAGCTGTATAGCACTTGTGTCTTCAAGCTTCTTGCATACTGTCGGAGCAAAACATAGTGGTAGACAAGCTAAACACAACCTGGGCAGACCCTTATGTGTGCAGATTCAATTAAGAGATCTGCAAGGAACTGCAGGGAACACTTCAGTTAGATCTGTTTGCCTCTTTTCAAAACAGAACTCTACACAGAATTCTGTTCCATGACTCCCTCAAAGCAGACTTGGAAAAAGGATGCTCTTTCATTCCCCTGGGTGGGAGTTTTCTGGTATGTATTTCCACTTTTTCCAGCTGGGGGTGGCAATTACTACAAGTTCGTATTTCAGGGGATTCCTCCTCATCCATCAGATCAAGTTCCTCATTCCCTCCTTTTATTCACCTTCTGCTGACTTGGAATTACCCTGATAGGGGGAAGGTTTTTACTTAAGAATGTTTCTGGTTTCAGAGAGAAACCTTGTGGTGACCAATCTTTAGATATTTCCTTTCATTATCAGTTTGTCAAAGTGCCAGAGTTCAAAATACTGACCGTTCACAACTTTTTACCACTTATTCCCCCCTTTCATTTTTTTGGTAACACTAGATTTAAATGATACTGCTATAGACTCCAATTACAAACATTTTAGAAAGGTTTACTGTGATGTTCTTTGTGTTTCACTGTTGCAGTCATTACATTTTGGTAATCTGCTGGCAGGTTGCCCTCAGTCGGCCTGAATAACAAAGTCTTGTGTCCTGCGTCGGTTGCTGTCTCCTTTTCCATGACGTCAGGTTGTCAGGGGTATAAAACATGCAGCCAACACCATTTTATTCAGCCGCACGGTAGCAGAAGCAGTTCGCAAGTGCCGATCAGCTGACTCCTGAAATTTTCGCATTCGAGTTTCAGAACCGAAGTCTTCAACTAAAGCTAAGTACCCCATTGGGGAAACTTTTTCTTGCTTCTTACCGATGTCAGTAAAAGTTAATAATTGCATTACTTGTAGGAAGCAAATTCCTCATAAGGATTTTCATTTGCACTGTATTCCTTGCCTAGGCCCAGATCATAACGTGCCTTGCTGTCAGTTTTGTGCTAGATTTAACCAAAGCACTATTAAACGTTGGTATATTTTTGCTTCTAAATATTTTGGATCCAGATTTAATTACCCGGAAATGTTGTCGGTTAGCAATCCGACTACCGGAGTTCACAAAACACGCAAAGAAAAAGAGACAGACCATCGAGATCCAAAACCGACAACGGAACTTCTAAGCCAGTCGCCGATTCGCCGGTACTCAGTGAGGCACTTTGGCAGCCCCTGATACCTGCTACTTTTGAGTTGTAGGCCTCTACCGAGACCCATGTGGAGTCCGGTATGCCGCGAGATTCTCAGAGTATTGAACCTGTGGATGTCTCTCCCTTAAATGTGTCCGGAGCCACTGAGCAGGCACCGGCTTCTGAGGATGTTTTCAGGCCTCAACATTTTTATATAAAACCGCCAGCCTCAAAAACAAGATCTAAAAATCTGCGTCTAAAAAACTGACGCACGAGCCATGTGCTCAGGCCCCTATGCCTAAAAAACAGATTATCAAAATGGCTGAGGACTTAATTACATTAATCAGGGGTTCCCAACCCCCCATGCTAAGCGGCCTAGGCAAGACACTGATTATGAATCTTCAGATCAGGTTTCCATTTCTTCTGATCAGGAATTTTCTATTCCACCCTATGAGGGTTCTGGTGCAGAAGAATCCATCCCATCTGCATCTCCTCCTGAGGATTATTCTTTTGGAAAAACCTTTCATACTTTAAGGGAACATTTTCATTGGGAGAGTCAGGAATAAAAAAAAAAGGCTTGGGGATTTCCTTCTTCCTCACCATAGGCCTTTGGCAATACCTCCTGTATTAGACATTGTGGATGATGTGTTTTCGGAGTCAAGCATAGCTCCTGATTCCCTACCTCCGGCTCCTAGTAAGCCAGATGGATATTACAGGGTTCCTGTCTCCCACAAATTTCTATTCAAAAATCCTGCTGCTGATCCTGAGACGGTCTCACAGCGTCCCAAAGGTGTAAAGGCCTCTACAGCCAAAATCCTACCCCCTCTGACAAAGATTCCAGGGCGCTGGATAGATGGGGAAAGAAGGTTTATACGTCTGCAACATTGGTAATAAGGGCCTTAAACTGCCAGTTTCATATGCTTAAATATCAGCAGCATGTTATGGGCTTATTGAAACAGAAAATGATTATTTCTGATTGTGTGGAAAATAGAGTTACAGGAATTATTGCATTCAGCAGAACAGGTTGGAAAGCATACTTTGCAATGTGGTTTTGATTCCTTGGAGGCCTCTTGCAGGGCCGCAGTTACTGGATCTGTGTTTAAAAGGCATGCCTGGCTCAAGGAGCAAAGTCTGCCTGATCATGTTAAAGCTAAATTATTGTATGCCCCTTTGCACCCTGATACTCTGTTTGGTAATGAGGCAGAAGAGGTTTTAAAGAAAATGGAAGACAAAGCTAAATCTATGCAAACTGTAAAAGATTTCTTACAAGTGCAGCCACCCAGGTTCAGTAGACACCGGCCTACTAAAAATTGGTCCTTTCCTGTGTCCAACAGAGCCTCTTAAGGCAAATCCAGGCGCTCAAAAGGCTCTAGATACCAATCACAGGGTTCTTACAGGTCAGAGCAATGGGGTGCCTCCACCTCCAAATCTGGGGGAAACAAAGCACAACCCTACAGTAAGCAGTCTCCGTGACTTCCCTCTATCTTCCCCAAGCACTTATCTTTTGGCAGCCCCCTTGGGTGGAAAATTACCACTTCATGCTCAGAATTGGCAGTTAATTACTCAGGACAAGTGGGTATTAAACATAGTATCCCAGGGGTACAGATTTAATTTCCATACTTTGCCAATTCCAAACAGTTGGCCAGATCTGCCACAAAATCAATGGGCAGAGGCTCAGAAACAAGTTATGTCACTCATGGATATGGGGGCTATTCAACCAGTACCATAAAAGGAAAAAGGACAAGGTTTTTATTCAAGACTTTTCCTGGTACCCAGAAAAGACAATGCCTGGCATCCAATACTGGACTTATCAATTTTGAACACGTTCCTGGACATTCCAAAATTCAAACTGCTGACTTTACAACAGCTACTGCCCATGCTGGGCAGAAACGTTTGGTTAGTGACTCTAGACTTAAGAGGCATACCTGCATATCCCAGTAAGGGAATCGTGCAGAAGATACCTCCGCTTCAAGGCAGGTTTTTTGCATTACCAGTTCTCTGCACTGCCCTTTGGCTTATCTACTGCGTCCAGGATCTTTACAAAGTGCCTGGCACCAGTAATTGCATTCTGCAGACAAAGAAGCATACAGATTTATCCTTATCTGGATGACTGTCTCATTCAAGCAGAGAACAAGGATACACTTCTTCAACATCTGGCGTTTGTAAAAAGGCTTCTAACATGCCTAGGGTACAGAATAAATGAAAAGAAATCCCAACTGGTGCCCTCTCAAATAATTACATTCCTGGGTGTATGCTTGAATACAACTGCCCGGATGGCTTACCTTACGCCAGACAAACAAAGGCAACTGACAACATACTTCAAACAGATGGCAACAAAAATTCAGTTAGCTGCAAGACCAATTCTGTAGGCTTTGGGGTTCATGGCATCCAACATTCTACTAATTCTTTATGCAAGACTGCATATGAGGAAACTTCAATGATACCTAAAAAGTTTATTGTCACAGTCTGGAAACGATGGTTCCTCTCATTCCCTGCCTACAACAGGAGTTTCTTTGGTGGGCAGAGACATGTCACCAAAACAAGGGACTGTCATTCACTCTACCCCCTGCCACCCAAACCCTAACTACAGATGCATCAGACTATGCTTGGGGGCCCCACCTGGCGGGGAGATGCATTCAGGGCAAATGGAGCCCAAAACAAATGCATCTGCATAATAACCAGAAAGAGATGCTAACTGTTCAGAATGCTCCGACAGCCTTCAAGGACTTACTTCATCCAGGACAACTACTGATAAGGACGGACAACACCACGGTTATGTGGTACATAAACAAGCAGGGGGGTACACATTCCTACCCCCTTTGCAAACTAGCCATGGAATTGTGGAACACAGCTTTAACTTACCAAATACATCTTCAAGCTCAATTCCTGCCAAGAAAACAAAATACTCTGGCAGATGACTTAAGCAGAAATCTTATGGACCCGCACGACTGGAAACTGAATCCACAAATCTTCAGCATGGTAACACAGAAGTGGGGGAGCCCAAACATAGATCTATTTGCCTCGCCCCAAAATGATTAACTGGACAAATTCTGCACAAGGACTTGTCACAGACAAGCATAGAAAGTGGATGCCCTATCCGTCTATGCCTTTCCCCCTCTGCCTCTTCTCTCCAAGGTCCTACTAAAGGTCAGACAGGAAAAAACAAAAATTATCCTAATTGCTCCGGACTGGCCTCGTCAGCAGTGCTACCCAATTCTAAGGAATATGTCTCAACTTCCTCCTTGGTACTTGCCTCAAATACCTCCTCTACTGTCTCAGCAGAACAATCAAATTCTGCACACAGCTCCAAACTCTGAGCAGCATGGCTGATCATTTAATTATTCAAACAACACCTATCAGTAAATCTGTGATGGATGTCATTTTGGAAGCCAGACGGCCTAGTACTAGAAAATCTTATGCTGATAAATGGAAGAGATTCTGTGCTTGGAACCAAGCACAAGGGACGGACTCAGCAAAACCAAATTTCCTTCAGATTTTACAATATTTGACTGAGATGCTTGACAAGGGCCTATCTTTTTCTTCAATAAAAATCCATGCCTCTGCCATCTCGGACCATTGCAACACGGAGCCTCCCCTCTTTTCTCATCCTCTGCTTAAACAGTATCTTAGAGGGACTGAAAATTTAAGGCCACCCAGAAGATCACCAACTTCTGCACGGGACCTCAATTTTGTGCTGGAAAAACTCACCCTGCCTTCTTTTGAACCAGCAGCTACTGCAGACATAACATTTTTATCTTGGAAAACAGCTTTCCTATTGGCAAGAAGGGTTTCAGAACTACAGGCTCTCATGGCTGTGGAGCCTTTTATTACATTTTACTCAGACAGGGTGCCCTCAGTACCAATCCTTCTTTTATGCCTAAGGTGGTATCCAGTGTGGCCCTTAACCAAACAGTTCACCTGCCAACTTTTTACCCAAATCCTCAGAACAAGGGGGAGCGGATTCTGCATTCATTGGATGTACACAGACAACTAAGATTGTACTTAAACAGGACCAAATCTCTAAGAAAGTTTGAGCAACTACTGGTGGCATTTGCTGCAGGATCAGAGGTGAAGGCTATATCAAAGCAGACTATTTCTAAGTGGATAAACCACTGCATTCGTTTCTGCTACTTGCACCATGGTAAACCTCTGCCCAAGGGGGTCAGGTCACATTCCACCAGGGCTGCCTCTACCTCAGCAGCTTTTCTCAGAGCAGTTCCAACCAAAGACATTCTAGAAGCTGCTGCTTGGAGCTCTGTTCATACTTTCACAAAGCATTATCATTTGCCTCTCTTGTCCAAATCCAGGGCAGGCTTTGCCACTGCAGTTCTACAATGCCTTATATCCGCTCCTAATGCTATCTAGTTCCATCCTCTCATCCATAGCTTTTGTATTCTACCCAAATGTAATGACTGCAACAGTGAAACACGAAGAACATAGTACAGTTGCGTACACTTACCATAAATGTAGATGTTTGAGTGTATTCACTGTTGCAGTCCGGGTTACCCACCCGCCATCCCCCTTTTCTATAACTTCTCTTTCCTTCACTATATTCTAAAGCCTTTGGGGGTGCATTTGCTTTTAGATGAAGGTAAAGTTTATGTTGCTAAAAATGCATTTATGTATATATATTTTTGTTTTATATATATATCTATCTTTGCTCCCCATTTGGGGGGCACCTGACATCTGGGGCAAGAAAAACTGAATAAAATGGCATCGGCTGCATGATGTTCTTCATCTCACATTGCTGCAGTCCTTACACTTGGGTAGTCCGCTGTCCTCGGTCGGCCCGAATATCAAAGTATAAGGCTGACGTCGGTCAAGGCGCATTTGACTGACATCAGGACGTCAGGGTACAAATGCGCATGACCGACGTCATATCCTCAGTCTTTTTTGCCGCATGGTCCGATGCAGAAGCAGCTTTGCAAGTGCTGGTTGGCGTTCTGAGATTTTTCGATTTCGAAGTTTCAGACCGAGTTCAAAGTTGGCTAAGTACCCCGTTGGGGAATATTTTAGTTTTTTCTTGCCTCAGTGATTTACCGGATGTCAGAAAAAGTCAATAATTGCATTTCTTGTGGGAAACAGATACCGCATAGAGATTATCATACTTTGTGTATTCCTTGTTTAGGGCCTGAGCACGACGTTGTTGGGTGTCGCTCTTGTGCTAGATTCAATAAACGCACTATAAAGAGAAGGTTGGATTGTGCCAGGTTAGTCTTTGGGAAGCGGTGCAATTATAAAATGCCGTCGGATGCTCCGACGCCTTCGAAGAAGCGCAAGGACAAAGCAGTTAAGCCTAGGTTAGAAGAACCGTCTGTACCGGACGCCGGTTCTTTAGAGGTATCGGTGGAGCCGGAGGTTTCTTTGGGTTCCCAGGGAGAGACTTTATTATTGCAAGATGTGGCCTCTCAGGAGGCAGGTCAGGCTGAAGGGGCTTCTCAGGTTACTATCCTCCCCTCCCTTCCTAGGGTGGCTAGGCCCTCTCCTTCTGTTTCCAAGGCTTCTCCCAGAGGCAGGCCAGGTTCAGCTTCAGTTGGTGTCACCCCTAGTTCTTCTGGAACTGTGCCCAAGAAGCATATGCTTAAAATGGCAGAAGATTTGATTTCTTTGATTAGGGGTTCTTTGCCCCCTCCTGATAAGAGACCTAGGGTGGAGCCTGAGCCGGGGAGTTTTGACCAGGCTTCGGATGTTTCAGAGTCTTCGGCTGAAGACTTGCAGGAGTATTCTCCTTATTCTGACTCTGATGTGGATGATTCTACTCCTTCTGCTTCTCCTCCTGAGGATTTTTCTTTTTCAGAAACTCTTCATTCTATGAGGGAGCATTTTAAGTGGGAAGGTCAGGACTTCTCTGATTCCAGGAAAAGGCTTAGAGAATTTTTGTTTTTACCCCAGCATAGGCCTTTGGCTATATCTCCTGTTTTAGATGTGGTGGAAGATGTTTTTGCAGAGGCTTCTCTTAATCCTGATTCTTTGCCTCCTGCTCCTGTTAAACCGGATAGATATTACAGGGTGCCTGAAGCTCATAAGTATCTTTTTAAGAGTCCTAGGGCAGACCCAGAAACTGTTAGTCAGGGGCCTAAAGGTGTTAAGGCTTCTGTTGTCAAGAATCCGGTTCCTTCAGACAAAGAGGCCAAGGCTTTGGATAGATGGGGAAAGAAAGTTTATACTTCTTCCACTCTAGCTATGAGGGCTTTGAATTGCCAGTTTCACATGTTAAAATACCAAAACTATCTCCTTTCACAATTGAAGTCTAAGGTTGATGCTCTGGCGGAAGGTATTGATTGTAAAGAGTTGCAAGATTTAGTACATGTTTCTGAACAGGTGGGTAAGCATTCTTTGCAATGTGGATGTTCTTCATCTCACATTGCTGCAGTCCTAACACTAGGGTAGTCCGCTGTCCACGGTCGGCCCGAATATCAAAGTATAAGGCTGACGTCGGTCAGGGCGCATTTAACTGACGTCAGGGTACAAATGCGCATGACCGGCGTCATATCCTCAGTCTTTTTTGCCGCATGGTCCGATGCAGAAGCAGCATTGCAAGTGCCGGTTGGCGTTCTGAAATTTTTCGATTTAGAAGTTTCAGACCGAGTTCAAAGTTGGCTAAGTACCCCGTTGGGGAATATTTTTGTTTTTTCTTGCCTCAGTCATTTACCGGATGTCAGAAAAAGTTAATAATTGCGTTTCTTGTGGGAAACAGATACCGCATAGAGATTATCATACTTTGTGTATTCCTTGCTTAGGGCCTGAGCACGACGTTGTTGGCTGTCGCTCTTGTGCTAGATTTAATAAACGCACTATAAAGAGAAGGTTGGATTGTGCAAGGTTAGTCTTTGGGAAGCGGTGCAATTATAAAATGCCGTCGGATGCTCCGGCGCTTCCTCGAAGAAGCGCAAGGACAAGACAGTTAAGCCTAGGCTAGAAGAACCGTCTGTACCGGACGCCGGTTCTTTAGAGGTGTCGGTGGGGCCGGTGGCTCCACCGGAGATTTCTTTGTGTTCCCAGAGTGAGACCTTATTATTGCAAGATGTGGCCTCTCAGGAGGCAAGTCAGGCTGAGGGGGCTTCTCAGGTTACTATACTCCCCTCCCTTCCTAAGGTGGCTAGGCCCTCTCCTTCTGTTACTAAGGCTTCTCCCAGGGGCAGGCCAGGTTTAGCTTCAGTTGGTGTTACCCCTAGCTCTTCAGTTGCTATGCCCAAGAAGCATATGCTTAAAATGGCAGAAGATTTGATTACTTTGATTAGGGGTTCTATGCCCCCTCCTGCTAAGAGACCTAGGGTGGAGCCTGAGCTGGGGGGTTTTGAGCAAGCTTCAGATGTTTCAGAAGTCTTCGGCTGAAGACTTGCAGGAGTACTCTCCTTATTCTGATTCTGATGTGGATGATTCTACTCCTTCTGCTACTCCTCCTGAGGATTTTTCTTTTTCAGAAACTCTTCATTCCATGAGGGAGCATTTTAAGTGGGAGGGTCAGGACTTCTCTGATTCCAGGAAAAAGGCTTAGGGAATTTCTGTTTTTACCCCAGCATAGGCCTTTGGCTATACCTCCTGTTTTGGATGTAGTGGACGATGTTTTTACAGAGGCTTCTCTTAATCCTGATTCTTTGCCTCCTGCTCCTGTTAAGCCGGATAGGTATTACAGGGTGCCTGAAGTTCACAAGTATCTTTTTAAGAGTCCTAGGGCAGACCCAGAAACTGTTAGCCAGGGGCCTAAGGGTGTTAAGGCTTCTGTTGTTAAGAATCCGGTTCCTACAGATAAGGGGCTAGGGCCTTGGATAGATGGGGAAAGAAAGTTTATACTTCTTCCACTCTTGCTATAAGGGCTCTGAATTGCCAGTTTCACATGTTGAAATACCAAAACTATCTCCTTTCACAATTGAAGTCTAAGGTTGATGCTCTGGCAGTTGGTATTGATTGTAAAGAGTTGCAAGATTTAGTCCATGTTTCTGAACAGGTGGGTAAGCATTCTTTGCAATGTGGTTTTGATGCTGTACAGGCCTCGTCTAGGGTGGCTGCCACTGGGACTGTTCTTCGCAGGCACGCCTGGCTGAGGGATCAGAATTTGTCTGAACATGTTAAAACAAGGATTTTAGATGCTCCTTTACAATCTGACGTGTTGTTTGGTCCTCCTGTTGAGACAGTCTTAAAGAAAATGGAAGACAAGGCTAAGTCTATGCAGACTGTTAAAGATTTTTTGCAAGTCCAGCCTCCAAAGTTTAGTAGAAATTGGCCTACTAAGGGGTGGACGTATCCTTCTTATGATTCCCAGTCTAGGGGTAGATCTAGATGTGGTAAGGGCAGAGCTCAGGGCTCTTTCAGGCCTAGAACAGGGAGTTTTCCTGCACAGGCTTCGGGTGAGGGCAGGGGTCAGTCCTTTCGTAAACAGACCCAATGACCTACCTTTTCAGCTGCCAGAGCCTGCTTGTCTGGCAGCACCTTTGGGAGGAAGGTTGGCACTTTTCAAAGAAAATTGGAGTTTAATTACCCAGGACAGATGGGTATTGGATATCATACACCACGGCTACAGGTTTTATTTCCATACCTTGCCTCCTTTCAAAGGCATGCCAGACGTTCCTCCTCAACAAAGAATAGAGGCTCACAAACAGGTTTCTCTGTTGCTCCAACTAGGGGCCATACAGCCGGTCCCTCTGCCAGAAGTGGGCCTAGGATTTTATTCTCGCCTGTTCCTAGTACCAAAGAAGGGGAACACGTGGAGACCAATTTTGGATTTATCTATCCTCAACACTTATCTGGACATTCCCAAGTTCAAAATGTTGACGTTGCAGCAGCTTTTACTTCTGCTGGGCGAAGATCATTGGATGGTAACTTTGGATCTCAAGGAGGCTTACCTTCATGTTCCTATCAGACTCAGTTGCAGAAAGTATCTGCGTTTTCGAGCTGGGACTTCTCACTATCAGTTCTCTGCATTGCCCTTTGGCTTATCTACTGCTCCCAGAGTGTTCACGAAAGTTCTGGCTCCAGTGATAGCTTTCTTCAGACTAAAAGGAATACAGATCTATCCTTATTTGGACGACTGCCTAATTCTGGCTCAAGGAAGGGAAGAGCTTCTTCGTCATTTGGAATATGTGATAGCAGTGCTAAGATGCCTAGGGTATTCTGTGAACGAAATAAAGTCCAGTCTAGTACCCTCTCAAGACATGTGCTTTCTGGGTGTGAGACTGAATACAGCAGCCCAGATGGCCTTTTTAACCCCGGACAAACAAAAGAGTCTCTCCCTTTACTTCCATCAACTATCTCATCAGTCCGGGCTGACTGCAAGGACAGTCCTTCAAGCCTTAGGGTTCATGGCATCTTGTATTCTGGTGCTTCCCAATGCCAAACTGCATATGAGGAAGCTACAATGGTATCTCAAAAATGTATGGACACAGCACTGCCAGGATCTGGACACTGTCATTCAAATAATACCTTGCATTCAGAAGGAATTTTTGTGGTGGGCTCAGGAATGTCACCTAAACAAGGGACTCTCTGTGACCCGGCCAGAGGCAAGTCAGATTTTAACGACAGATGCCTCAGACAAAGCTTGGGGAGCTCATCTGAATGGAAAATGGATACAAAACAAGTGGCCTGTCAGACTACAACATCTACATATCAACATGAAGGAGATGTTAGCAGTCCAGTTTGCATTACTAGCTTTCAAGGAATTCCTTCTTCCAGGACAGGTGTTGATTCTAACAGACAACACGACTGTCATGTGGTACATCAACAAGCAAGGGGGAACACATTCTTATCCTCTATGCAGGCAAGCAATGATTTTGTGGGAGACTGCTCTCAGTTTACAGCTCAATCTTCAGGCAAGGTTTCTGCCAGGAGCACAGAACTCCTTAGCAGATGTGTTGAGCAGACGAATTATGGATCCCCACGAGTGGAAATTGGATCCTCATGTATTTCAGAAATTGACAGTGTCATGGGGAACTCCAGACATAGATCTGTTCGCTTCTCCACTAAACCATCAGCTGCCAAAGTTTTGCACGAAAAGGTTTCATCCCACAGCTTGGAGAGTGGATGCTCTTTCTTTCAATTGGAGCAATCTTCCTGTGTATGCCTTTCCACCTCTGCCTCTCCTCCCAAGGGTACTTCTGAAGGTCAGACAGGACAAGCCAAGGATGATTTTAATAGCTCCAGATTGGCCTCGACAGCACTGGTACCCATTACTAAGAAGTCTAGTACGGAAGCCTCCATGGCCTTTGCCTTCGATTCCACACCTGTTGTCACAGGTGGACAGCCATTTGCTCAATGTCAAGCTTCACTCTCTGCACCTAACAGCCTGGCATATTCTGTTTTAAACCATAGTGGGCCTCCACTTCCTCAGCAAGTTTTGAATGTTATTTTGGAAGCTAGAAGGCCTAGTACAAGGAAAGTGTACGCTGATAAATGGAAGAGATTTTTATTTTGGAGTACAGCAAAAGATTTTGATGTTTCTGAGCCTAATTTGTGTGTGGCTCTTCAATATCTTACTGAGTTACTAGACAAAGGTTTGTCTTTCTCTTCTATTAAAGTTCATGCTGCAGCAATTTCAGCTCACTATGATTGCGACCCGCCATTGTTTTCTCATCCTTTGTTCAAGCAGTTTCTTAAAGGGGCAAAGAATATAAGACCCCCACGAAGAGCTCCTACTCCTGCTTGGGATCTCAATTTTGTGTTGGAGAAACTCACTCTACAACCTTTTGAGCCTGCAGCTACTGCTGAGTTGAAATATTTATCATGGAAGACTGCTTTTTTATTGGCCATTACCTCTGCAAGAAGGGTTTCTGAATTGCAGGCCCTTCTGGCAGTTGAGCCTTTCTTGATTTTCCATAAGGATAGGGTATCATTACGTACTAATCCTTCCTTTATGCCTAAGGTGGTTTCTAGTGTGGCTTTAAACCAGACTATTCATTTGCCTACTTTTTATGCAAATCCCCAAAATAAGGGGGAAAAGATTTTGCACACTTTGGATGTACACAGGCAGTTGTGTTATTATTTGGACAGAACTAAAGGGTTCAGGCAGTCTCAGCAGTTGTTTGTTTCTTTTGCTTTGAGTTCTCAGGGCAAGCCTGTGTCAAAACAAACTATTTCTAGGTGGATTGGGTTTTGCATTGCTTTCTGTTATTCCCATCATGGCAAAGAGGTTCCAGCTGGGATTAGGCCTCATTCCACTAGGGCTACTGCCACTTCCACAGCTTTTTTGAGGGGAGTGGCAACCAAGGATATTTTAGAGGCAGCTACTTGGAGTTCTGTGCATACCTTCTCTAGGCATTATCACCTGCCACTTTACTCTAAGTCCAGGGCTGGTTTTGCCACTGCGGTTTTGCAGGGCATTTTGGCAGCTCCTGCTTCCTTATAGTTAGCCATCCTCCCTTATCTCTGCTTTGGGATTCTACCCAAGTGTTAGGACTGCAGCAATGTGAGATGAAGAACATAGTACAGTTTTGTACCTACCATAAATGTAGATGTTCGAAGATCCACATTGCTGCAGTCCAATTTACCCTCCCTCCTTCCCCTCTGTACTTGGAGGTGGTTGTGTGGGTTGGGTTGTACATATTGTGTATATTGTATGTCTTGTACATATAGTTAGTGCAAGGGTGGTTGGTTATTTGTTTGCTGTCTTTTGGTTTTGACCTTTATTTTTAAGGTCTTCTGACATCTGGGGCAAGAAAAGACTGAGGATATGACGCCGGTCATGCGCATTTGTACCCTGACGTCCTGACGTCAGTTAAATGCGCCCTGACCGACGTCAGCCTTATACTTTGATATTCGGGCCGACCGTGGACAGCGGACTACCCTAGTGTTAGGACTGCAGCAATGTGGATCTTCGAACATCTACATTTATGGTAGGTACAAAACTGTACTTTTTGATGCTGTACAGGCCTCGTCTAGGGTGGCTGCCCCTGGGTCAGTTCTTCGCAGGCACGCCTGGCTGAGGGATCAGAATTTATCTGACCATGTTAAATCACGGATTTTAGATGCTCCTTTACAATCTGATGTGTTGTTTGGTTCTCCTGTTGAGACAGTCTTAAAGAAAATGGAAGACAAGGCTAAGTCTATGCAGACTGTTAAAGATTTTTTGCAGGTTCAGCCTCCAAAGTTTAGTAGAAATTGGCCTACTTAAGGGGTGGATGTATCCTTCTTATGATTCCCAGTCTAGGGGTAGATCTAGACGTGGTAGGGGCAGAGCTCAGGGCTCTTTCAGGCCTAGAACAGGGAGTTCTCCTGCACAGTCTTCAGGTGAGGGCAGGGGTCAGTCCTTTCGTAAACAGACCCAATGACCTACCTTTTCAGCTGCCAGAGCCTTCTGCCTGGCAGCACCTCTGGGAGGAAGGTTGGCACTTTTCAAAGAAAATTGGAGTTTAATTACCCAAGACAGATGGGTATTGGATATCATACACCACGGTTACAGGTTTTATTTCCATACCTTGCCTCCTTTCAAAGGCATGCCAGACGTTCCTCCTCCACAAAGAATAGAGGCTCACAAGCAAATTTCTCTGTTACTCCAAATAGGGGCCATTCAGCCGGTCCCTATGCCAGAAGTGGGCCTAGGATTTTATTCTCGCCTGTTCCTAGTACCAAAGAAAGGGAACACGTGGAGACCAATTTTGGACTTATCTATTCTCAACACTTATCTGGACATTCCCAAGTTCAAAATGTTGACGTTACAGCAGCTTTTACCTCTGCTGGGCAAAGATCATTGGATGGTAACTTTAGATCTCAAGGAGGCTTATCTTCATGTTCCTATCAGACTCAGTTGCAGGAAGTATCTGCGTTTTCGAGCTGGGACTTCACATTATCAGTTCTCTGCATTGCCGTTTGGCTTATCTACTGCGCCCAGAGTGTTCACGAAGGTTCTGGCTCCAGTGATAGCTTTCCTCAGGTTAAAAGGAATACAGATTTATCCCTATTTGGACGATTGCCTGATTCTGGCTCAAGAAAGGGACGAGCTTCTTCATCATCTGGATTATGTGATAGCAGTGCTAAGATGCCTGGGGTATTCTGTGAACGAAATAAAGTCCAGTCTAGTACCCTCTCAAGACATGTGCTTTCTGGGTGTGAGACTGAATACAGCATCCCAGATGGCCTTTTGACCCCGGACAAACAAAAGAATCTTTCCCTTTACTTTCATCAGTTGTCTCATCAGTCCGGGCTGACTGCAAGGACAGTCCTTCAAGCCTTAGGGTTCATGGCATCTTGTATTCTGGTGCTTCCCAATGCCAAACTGCATATGAGGAAGCTACAATGGTATCTCAAAAATGTATGGACACAGCACTGCCAGGATTTGGACACTGTCATTCAAATAATACCTTGCATTCAAAAAGAATTTTTGTGGTGGGCTCAGGAATGTCACCTAAACAAGGGACTCTCTGTGACCCGGCCAGAGGCGAGTCAGATTCTGACGACAGATGCCTCAGACAAAGCTTGGGGAGCTCATCTGAATGGAAAGTGGATACAAGACAAGTGGCCTGCCAGACTACAACATCTACATATCAACTTGAAAGAGATGTTAGCAGTCCAGTTTGCATTAATAGCCTTCAAGGATTTACTTCTTCCAGGGCAGGTGTTGATTCTAACAGACGACACAACTGTCATGTGGTACATCAACAAGCAAGGCGGAACACATTCTTATCCTCTATGCAGGCAAGCAATGATTTTGTGGGAGACTGCTCTCAGTTTACAGCTAAATCTTCAGGCAAGGTTTCTGCCAGGAGCACAGAACTCCTTAGCAGATGTGTTGAGCAGACAAATTATGGATCCCCACGAGTGGAAATTGGATCCTCATGTATTTCGAAATTGACAGTGTCATGGGGAACTCCAGACATAGATCTGTTCGCTTCTCCACTAAACCACCAGCTGCCAAAGTTTTGCACAAAAAGGTTTCATCCCACAGCTTGGAAAGTGGATGCTCTTTCTTTCAATTGGAGCAGTCTTCATGTGTATGCCTTTCCGCCTCTGCCTCTCCTCCCAAAGGTACTACTAAAGGCCAGACAAGACAAGCCAAGGATGATTTTGATAGCTCCAGATTGGCCTCAACAGCATTGGTACCCATTACTGAGGAGCCTGGTACGAAAGCCTCCATGGCCTTTGCCTTCGATTCCACACCTGTTGTCTCAGGAGGACAGTCATTTGCTCAATGTCAAGCTTCACTCTCTGCACCTAACAGCCTGGCATATTCTGTTTTGAACCATAGTGGGCCTCCACTTCCACAACAAGTTTTAAATGTTATTTTGGAAGCCAGAAGGCTTAGTACAAGGAAAGTGTACGCAGACAAATGGAAGAGATTTTTGTTTTGGAGTGCAGCAAAGGATTTTGATGTTTCTGGGCCTAATTTAAGTGTGGCTCTTCAATATCTTACTGAGTTACTGGACAAAGGTTTGTCCTTCTCTTCTATTAAGGTTCATGCTGCAGCAATTTCGGCTCACTATGATTGTGACCCACCATTGTTTTCTCATCCTTTGTTCAAGCAATTTCTTAGAGGGGCAAAGAATATAAGACCCCCACGAAAAGCTCCTACTCCTGCTTGGGATCTCAATTTTGTGTTGGAGAAACTCACTCTACAACCTTTTGAGCCTGCAGCTACTGCTGAATTGAAGTTTTTATCATGGAAGACTGCTTTTTTGTTGGCTATTACCTCTGCAAGAAGGGTTTCTGAGTTGCAGGCCCTTATGGCAGTTGAGCCTTTCTTAATTTTCCATAAGGATAGGGTATCTTTACGTACTAATCCTTCCTTTATGCCTAAAGTGGTTTCTAGTGTGGCCTTAAACCAAACTATTCATTTGCCTACCTTTTATGCAAATCCCCAAAATAAAGGGGAAAAGATTTTGCACACTTTAGATGTACACAGGCAGTTGCGTTATTATTTGGACAGAACTAAAGGGTTCAGGCAGTCTCAGCAGTTATTTGTTTCTTTTGCTTTGAGTTCTCAGGGCAAGCCTGTGTCAAAACAAACTATTTCTAAGTGGATTGGGTTTTGCATTGCTTTCTGTTATTCCCATCATGGCAAGGAAGTTCCAGCTGGGATTAGGCCTCATTCCACTAGGGCTACTGCCACTTCAACAGCTTTTTTGAGAGGGGTAGCAACTAAGGATATTTTGGAGGCAGCTACTTGGAGTTCAGTGCATACTTTTTCCAGACATTATCACCTACCACTTTACTCTAAATCCAGGGCTGGTTTTGCCACTGCTGTTTTGCAGGGCATTTTAGCAGCTCCTGCTTCCTTCTAATTTGGCCATCCTCCCTTTCCTCTGCTTTGGGATTCTACCCAAGTGTAAGGACTGCAGCAATGTGAGATGAAGAACATAGTACAGTTTTGTACCTACCATAAATGTAGATGTTCAAGATCCACATTGCTGCAGTCCAATTTACCTCCCTCCTTCCCCTCTGTTGTTAGAGGCGGTTGTGTGGGTTGGGTGGTCAATTGGTGTTTATTGTCTATTGTATATATTGTACATATTTTTAGTGCTAGGATGGTTGGTTGTTGGTTTGCTGTCTTTGGTTTTGACCTTTATTTTAGGGTCTTCTGACATGTGGGGCAAGAAAAGACTGAGGATATGACGTCGGTCATGCGCATTTGTACCCTGACGTCCTGATGTCAGTCAAATGCGCCTTGACCGACGTCAGCCTTATACTTTGATATTCGGGCCGACCGAGGACAGCGGACTACCCAAGTGTAAGGACTGCAGCAATGTGGATCTTCGAACATCTACATTTATGGTAGGTACAAAACTGTACTTTTTATACCCCTGACGACCTGATGTCATGGAAAAGGAGACAGCAACAGACTCAGGACCCAAGACTTTGTTTTTCAGGCCGACTGAGGGCAACCTGCCAGCAGATTACCCAAATGTAATGACTGCAACAGTGAAACACAAAGAACATCACAGAAAACCTTTTTAAAATGTTTGTAATTGGAGTCTATAGCAGTATCCTTTAAATTCACTGGAACATCTACATTTATGGTAAGTGTACACAACTGTACTTTTTGATTACACCACCAGTTCTGTGCATTACTCTTTGGGTTATCCACTGCTCCAAGGGTATTCACAAGGAGTCTAACTCCAGTGTTAGCCTGTTGCATTCTGCAAGGTGTTCACTTTTTTCCCCATATTTAGACAATTTGATAATCTTTGCAGTCACTTTTTTCAAAGTGCCAGGAATCTCTCAGTTGGTGAGAGATTGTCTTCAAAGCCTGTGTTTCCAGGAGAACATTGTAAGCCTAGTTTGACTCCTTCCCACATGATTGTTTTCCTGGGGTGTGGCCTAAGTATCTCAGTTCAAAGTGCTTTCCTTCTCAAGGAAAAAAAAGTGGATCTATGACCAGATGTTTTACTGAGTTTTTCCACTCTGTCCAGGATTTCAGCATAGGAATTCTCAGGATAGTAGGATTCATGGCATCTGTGATTCTCTTGATTCCTGTAGCCAGACACAACACCACATGAGAAAGATTCATTGTTACCTAAAATTTGTATGGTCCCAATTTCAATATCCTCTGACATTTCATTTTCCAGTTTTGGGATTTGTAAAATTTAAGCGAGAGAGAGTAGTTTTATCTGAATTTTCCCTTGCAGCTCCAACACACTAACAACAGGTGCCTAATATTTTACTTGAGGGGGCTCTCTCCTTTTTTTTGGGGGGGGGGGGTCTATGGACCAGAAAAAGCAGACCAAAACACACAAACATAGTAGAGATGTTGGCAGTTCTAAGTGCACTCTACTGTGTCCCCAGGGCCACTGCAAGTGATTGTATGTAACACCACATTGGTGTGATGCATAAACCAGCTGGTGGTGGCCTAGATCTTACTCACTGTGCAAGTTATCCATGGTAGTTAGGATTTGATACAGTTGTGTAGAACACCTCCATTTACAACAAACAACTGGCAAAATTCTACTCCAGGAGTACTTGTAAGCAGGCCTGGAAAAACAATTGCATTCTCATTTCCTTGTGTCGGAATATTCCTTATGCCTTTCCACTGATTTCAGTGGTCATTCTGAAGAGTCATAAGGACTTGCTAAAAATCATTTTGATGACTCCCTTCTGGGCCAGGCAGTAGTCATTTTTCCCAACTTTTGGAAATGGCTAAGGGCAATTATCACAAGCTTCCTCACAGACTGGACCCATTCACACACAAGTCGGGGGTTCTTTGATGCACCCCAGCTTGATCCAACTTATACTAACTGCCGAGATGATAGAATCGTAATGCCTTTTAGGTACATATTTTGTGAGGATGTGTAGTGGGTATTAGAGGCAAGGAAACCTGCTGCTTGGAAATCATATATTAGTAAATGGAAAAAAAATTCTTGTTGATGCCAAAATAAGAATTAAGACCCTTTTAAGGCTTGTACTTCTCTGGTTCTACAGTATATGTGAGTTTTTTTTATTCTCTTGCCTTTTTTACTTCCTTGTCAAGTTTCTTTTCTACCATTTCAACTTATCTGTCCATGGACCCCCCTCTTTCAGTGCATTCATACATAAAAATGTTTTTGAACAGAGTTCTGTATACTCTTCCATCTGGAAAACTGGTGATTCCTACTTAGGATCTTAATTTTGTTTTGGAAAAATGAACTGTTGCTTCATTTCAACCAGCTTTTCAGGCTGATTTGAGGTCCTTAAACAATGAAACTGTTTTTAATGTTGCTGTGACTTATGCAAGGATGGTATATGAGTTTGATAAGGTCTTGTGGTGAATCAGTTTTCTCATTTTCCACAAAGATAGATTTTCTTTAAGCATAAAAGATGGAAAAGCTTTCAAAGTGTTATCTGCGTTTACTTTGAGACATGCTGTCTCTCTCCCTGTCTTCTTTCCAGAACATAAGTGAGAGAGAAATTACTCTTTATATACTGGATGTACACTGACAACTTGGGTGCTATTTTGACAAAACTAAAAATCTTCAAAAATTCTAATCAGTTATCCATTTCTTATGAAGGTAAGAAAAAAGGACAGTCCGTGTCAAAGCAGACTATTTCCAAATGGTTGTCCCTTGTTGTCTGTCTTTATTCCCACCATAACAAGTCAGTTCCAGGTAGGGTCATCACACTGTCTACTAGGGCCTTGGCTTCATAAGTGGCTTTTTGGAGAGGGTTTGACTAAAGTATTCTAGAGGCAGCATCTTGGTCCTTTGTACATATTTTTACAAAGCACTATAAGCTAGATTCCATTTCCAGGTGTAGAACAAGCTTTACTAGGCCCATTCCAAGTAGCTTCTGGAACCTCATCCTTCCTTCTCACAGGCTGTGTAAGTTATGGTATTCTACCCATACAGCTAAGGTTATTGCAGTAGTGATCAAATGATAAACGTAGTGCAGTTGTAAAAGTAATCTTATGTAGATGATGTCGGCCGAATTCCAAAGTCTAGGTCCGGCGTCGGTTGTCGTCGCTTCTTCCCTGACGTCAGTGCTACAGGGGTATAAAAGAACCAGCCGACGCCATGTTCTTCAGTCTTTCTTGCTGCGCGGTGCCCAAAGCAGAAGCAGTTCGCAAGTGCCGGTCGGCCAGCTCCTGAGATTACGAAAAATTTGGAAAACCGAAGTCTTCTTAAAAGCTAAGTACCCCATTGGGGAAACTTTTCTTGCCTCAGACCGATGTCAGACAAAGTTAATAATTGTATTTCTTGTGGGAAGCAAATACCGCATAAGGATTTCCATTCCCTCTGTATACCTTGTTTAGGCCCAGACCACGACGTCTCGGTCTGTCACTGTTGTGCTACATTCAACAAACGCACTATTAAGCGTCGGGCGGAGTTCGCCCAGCATTTTTTTGGGAAAGCTTTTAACTATACCATGTCGTCGGATACTCCGACACCGGTTTTGTCTAAAAACGCAAAGACAAGGACCGACACCCGAGGTCCGGCCTCTACCGACACCACGCCAAAGCCGACTACACGTGGTCCGGTTCTCAGTGAGGCGCCTACGCAGCCCCTGACTACCGACGACACTTCTTTAACGGTGTCTCCTGTACCCGAGGTCGCAGGCTCCTCGGCCCACACACCGACTACAGATACCGAAGCCACTCTTGGCGTTGAAACACAGAATGTGGACAGGTCCACCTCCACTCAAGGTGTCTTCAGACCTTCTTCTTTCTCCATCAAGGCTTTCACCAAGTCTAAAGCAACCATGCACCCTAAGAGACCAGTTACACAGGGCCCATCTCCAGGCCGCATGTCTAAGAGACAGATGCTTAAAATGGCTGAGGATTTAATTACTCTAATCAGAGGTTCTCAGCCACCTCTGGACAAAAGGCCCAGAGTGGAGGAAGATTCCCCCTCCTCTGATCAGGGATCCATTATTTCAGAACACTCTGATGATCAGGAACAGGCTTACTCCCCTTTTGAAGACTCTGATGCAGAGGAGTCTATTCCTTCTGTATCCCCCCTGAGGATTTATCATTTGGGGAAACTTTGCATACCTTAAGGGAGCACTTCCACTGGGAAGGCCAGGATTATTCAGATTCCAAGAAAAGGCTCAGGGAATTTCTTTTGTTACCCCAGCACAGGCCTCTGGCTATACCTCCTGTCTTGGACATCCTAGATGATGTTTACTCGGAGGCCTGCCTTAACCCGGACTCTCTACCTCCAGCTCCAGTTAAGCCTGACAGGTACTACAGGGTTCCTGACTCACACCAATTTCTTTACAAAAGCCATGCTGCTGACCTAGAAACCATCTCACAGGGACCCAAGGGGGTTAAGGCTTCCATTGCCAAAAATCCATTGCCTTCCGAGAGAGATTCCAGATCCTTAGAAAGGTGGGGAAAAAAGGTATATACCTCGGCTACCTTGACCGTGAGGACCTTAAACTGTCAGTTTCATATGCTAAAATACCAACAGTTTCTGTTATCTCAATTGAAAAGTAAAATGTCACAACCTGAACAACCAGACTTGAAGGAGTTGCAGGATTTGATGCATAGTGCAGAACAAGTGGGTTAACATACCTTACAATGTGGTTTTGATGCTCTAGAGGCCTCATGTAGAGCTGCTGTTACAGGTTCAGTCATACGCAGGCATGCTTGGCTCAAGGAACAAACCTTCCCTGATCATGTCAAAGCTAAATTACTAGACGCCCCTCTTCAAAAGGATGTACTATTTGGGGCAAATGCTGAGGAAGTATTACGAAAAATGGAGGAAAAAGCTAAATCAATGCAAACGGTGAAAGAATTTCTGCAGGTTCAACCACCTCGTTTTAGTAGAAATTGGCCTTCCAAAAACTGGTCCTTTCCTGCCACGGACAGACCCCAAAGAGGCAGATACAGGCGCCCGAGGGGCAGAGGACAACCACAAGGATCGTACAGAGGCAGACAATGGCAAGCTCCTACACCAAGAGGTGTTGAGGACAACTCACAATCTTTCAGAAAGCAAACCCAATGACTTTCCCCTTTGCAGGCCAACCAGGTCTCAAATGGCAGCCCCCTTAGGAGGAAAGCTGGCACTAGTCTCGAAAAATTGGCATGTTGTCACAAAGGACAAATGGATCCTGGACATTATAAACAGAGGCTACAAATTCCACTTTCATACCCTTCCAAAAATGAGAGGCATGCCAAAACTGCCACACAAAGGGCAGAGGCACAAAAGCAAATTTCAGATCTTATAAACATGAAAGCTATTCAAGAGGTACCTACACACGAACAAGGTCAAGGTTTTTATTCCAGGTTATTTCTGGTGCCAAGGAAGGGAAAAGATTGGAGACCTATTTTGGATCTTTCCATCCTAAACACATTCCTACTCGTACCAAAATTCAAAATGCTCACTCTACAGCAACTTCTTCCCATGCTGGGCAAGGAGTCTTGGCTGGTAACATTGGACCTCAAGGAGGCATACCTGCATGTCCCAATCAGACAAAATTGCAGAAGATACCTCAGATTTCTTGCAGGTTCAACCCATTATCAATTCTCCGCATTGCCCTTCGGCTTATCTACTGCGCCCAGAGTATTCACAAAATGCCTGGCATCAGTAATTGCCTACTGCAGACTTCAAGGGATACAAATATACCCTTATTTGGACGACTGCCTGATCCAAGCGGACAGCAAGCACATTCTTCTGGAACATCTGGCTTATGTAATAATGTTATTAAACTCTCTGGGATACACAGTCAACAAAGAGAAATCAAGGCTAATACCCTCTCGAAATATAATTTTCCTGGATGCCAATTTGGGCACAAACACCCAGATGGCCTACCTCACGCCAGAGAAGCAGGGGCAAACTAATTCAATACTTCAAAACACTGGCAAATTGTACCAGGCTGACTGCAAGGAAAATCCTGCAGGCTCTGGGATTCATGGCATCTTGCATCTTGCTAATCCCATGTGCAAAGCTGCATATGAGAAAACTACAATGGTACCTAAAAAAACATATGGTCTCAACACAGCCACAGTTTGGAAACAATAATACCACTACTTCCATGTCTGCAAAAGGAATTTCTGTGGTGGGCTCAAGCATGTCAAGCAAACACAGGTCTTCCATTCAGCAAGCCTCAAGCAAATCAAGTCATCACAATAGACGCCTCGGACTACGCTTGGGGGGCGCACATGACAGACCGGTGCATTCAGGGCAAATGGTCCCAAAAAGAAAAGCACCTTCACATCAATCAAAAAGAAATGCTAGCAGTAATAAATGCTATTATAGCTTTCAAGGACTTTTCTACAACCAGGTCAACTATTGATAAGAACGGGCAACACCACAGTTATGTGGTACATAAACAAGCAGGGAGGAACACATTCCTATCCCCTATGCAGACTGGCCATATCACTTTGGAACATGGCCATGGACTTACAAATGGAACTACAAGCACAGTACTTGCCAGGCAAGGAAAACACGCTGGCAGACAACCTAAGCAGAAATATGACAGATCCACACGAATGGATGTTGCATCCAAAAGTTTTTACAGAAATAATCCAAGAATGGGGAAGGCCAGACATAGATCTCTTTGCCTCCCACAAAAATCATCAATTGACAAAATTCTGCTCGAGGACCTTCCACCCAAAGGCCTGGAGAGTGGACGCTCTCTCTTTCAGCTGGACATCAATGACAGTTTATGCCTTCCCGCCTCTTCCTCTGCTGCCCAAAGTCCTGTTGAAGACCAGAGCAGACAGACCAAAAATGATCCTCATTGCTCCGGACTGGCCAAGGCAACACTGGTATCCACTCCTGAGGAGCCTGACTCATTCCCACCCATGGACCCTGCCTCTAATGCCGCCTCTTCTGACTCAGCACAGCTACAAAACTCTTCACAGTCAGCTAAAAACACTCAATCTAGCCGCATGGAAGATTCCTTAGCATCACAGCAGGCCCAACTCTCCAAGGAGGTGCAGGATGTCATTTTGGAGGCCAGAAGGCCATCAACTAGAAAAGCTTACTTCGCAAAATGGAAACGTTTTTGTCTCTGGAATGAGAAAAAGGGCCAGAACCCTGGAAAACTGAATTTACCTCAAATACTACAATATTTGGCTGAACTACTAAGCAGTGGACTTTCGTTCTCCTCCATCAAAATACATGCCTCAGCCATTTCTGCAGAATACAACACTGTTCCTCCTTTATTCTCTCACCCTCTTTTAAGACAGTTCCTGAGAGGGGCTAAGAATTTAAGACCTCCAAGGAAACAACCAGTACCTGCTTGGGATCTAAATTTCATTCTGGAAAAATTGACTTTGCCTCCTTTTGAGCCAGCTGCTTCATCAGATTTGCAATATTTGTCCTGGAAAACAGCTTTCCTTCTGGCTATCACTTCAGCTCGTAGAGTTTCAGAACTACAGGCCCTCATGGCTGTCCAGCCTTTTATCATCTTCCATCAGGACAGAGTTTCATTACGAACCAACCCTTCCTTTATGCCTAAAGTGGTATCCAGGGTAGCTTTAAATCAGGCCATACATTTACCTACTTTTTATCCCAATCCTCAAAACAAAGGGGAGAGATTACTACATTCCTTGGACATCCACAGGCAACTACGTTATTACTTGGACAGAACAATACCTTCTCCAAACACTACAACCTACCGTTATACTCCAAATCTAGAGCAGGCTTTGCCACTGCAGTCTTGCAGGGCATTTTGGCTCCTCCTAGTTCCACCTAGTGCCTACCACCCCTTTCTTAGCTTTGGGATTCTACCCATCTGTTATGACTGCAGCTGTATGCACGATGAACATAGTACAGTTTTGTACCTACCATAAATGTAGATGTTCGAGTGCTAATACAGCTGCATTCCAGGTTTCCCTCCCTCCTTCCCCTCTAGGGGTATTCTTTTATGGTGTATTTGCTTGCAACTACTGTTTTTTGATTATATTGCATTGCATTATTTCATAATTTTATGTATTGCCTACCTTCTGGGGGCACCTGACATCTGGGGCAAGAAAAACTGAAGAACATGGCGTCGGCTGGATGTCCTTCAAGGATGCATCTGCAGTCATAACATATGGGTTGTCCTGCCTCAGGCAGCCCTTCGGTCGGCCGGATTCCAAAGTCTGGGTCTGGCCTCGGCTGATGTCGCACTTATCCCGATGTCAGAGCGTCTGGGGTATAAAAGCATCAGCCGACGCCATTTTCCTCAGTCTTTCTTGACGCGCGGTGCCCAAAGCAGAAGCAGTTCGCAAGTGCCGGTCGGTCACATCCTGTGATTCAGCTACCGAAGACTTCGAAAAAGCTAAGTACCCCGTTGGGGACTCTTTCTTGCCTCAGCCGATGTCAGACAAAGTAAATAATTGTTTAACTTGTGGGAAACAAATACCTCATAAGGATTTCCACTCTTACTGCCTCCCTTGCTTAGGCCCAGACCACGACGTCTCTGCCTGTTCAGCCTGTGCTTCCTTCAACCGACGAACTCTTAGACGTCGGTCAGAGTTTGCAGAGGAATTCTTTGGGGCTAATTTTGCATATAAGATGCCGTCGGAGACTCCGACATCGCATTTGGTGAAAAAACGGAAGGACAAGGACCGACACTCGTGGCCCGCAGTTTCGGCTGAAACCACGGTAAGGCCTACCACGAGTGTCTCGGTTTTGGCCAAAACCAAGTCCTCGGAACTTCCATTAACCGAATCCACTCAACCGACCACCGCAGCCCTGGAGGCCCCGGCTGAGCTACCTACCGAAACCAGTGTCCAGGAAATGTCCGACACCATTCCTTTGGACAAGTCTACTCCTGCACGTGGTGCAGCTAGACCCCCTGCTTCCATGTCCATTAAGGCTTTTTCCAGGTTCAAAGCTGCTAAACTTCCTAAAGCTTTGCCTCCCAAGACTATCTCTCAGAGACCTTCTTCTAGTTCTCAGATCCTCAGCCTTGCAGAGGATCTTATTTCTTTAATTAGAGGTTCTCAGCCTCACCCGGACAGGGGCTCTCACCCACCACCAGACAAAAGGCCCAGGACTGAGCCCTCTGACCAACACTCTTCAGATGAGTCTACGGATGGATCTGAGTTGTCACATCACCAGGAGGAGGCTTATTCGGCCTACGAGGATTCTGATGCTGAAGAATCTATCCCTTCGGCCTCCCCTCCTGAAGAGTTTTCTTTTGGTGAGACACTATCACTCCATGAGAGAACATTTTCAATGGCAGGGTCAGGAATTTTCTGATTCTAGAAAGAGATTAAGGACCTTTTTGCATTTACCTCAGCATAGGCCCTTAGCTATACCTCCTGTTTTGAATGTTATTGATGATGTGTACAATGATGTTAGTACAGCCCCTGATTCTCTCCCTCCGGCACCTGCCAAACCTGATAGATACTACAGGGTCCCGGATTCTCATTTACATCTGTACAAGGCCCATTCTGCAGACCCAGATACTATTTCTCAGGGCCCTAAAGGGGTTGCAGCTGCCACTGCCAAAAATCCTCTACCTTCTGAAAGGGAGTCTAGAGCTTTAGAGAGATGGGGAAAGAAGGTATATACTTCTGCAACTCTTTCCGTGAGGGCATTAAATTGTCAATTTCATATGATACAGTACCAAGAGGATTTGTTAGATGAATTGCATAAGAAGCTTTCTTCTTCTGAACCCCTTGATCGTAAATCCCTTCAGGATCTGGTACATAACTCGCAGCAGGTTAGTAATCATTTTTTGCAGTGTGGTTATGATGCACTGGAAGCTTCATGTAGGTCAGCTATGACTGGGGCAGTTATTCATAGGCATGCCTGGCTGAAGGAACAATCTTTACCAGACCATGTTAAAGCTAAACTCCTGGATGCTCCAATGGAAAAACAAAAATTATTTGGTTCCTCGGCTCAGGAGGTCTTGAAGTTTGAAGAAAAGGCAAAATCTGTGCAAACAGTTAAGGACTTTCTGCAAGCACAACCACCGAGATTCAGCAGAAACTGGCCTACTAAGAATTGGTCCTTTCCAGACTCGGACAGATCCCAGAGGGGCAGGAACAGGCGTCCCAGAGGTAGAGGGCAAGCTAGAGGCTCCTACAGAGGCCGTCAGTGGCAGCCTACCAACCAGAGAGGTAGTGCAGGAACAGCAACAACTACTACTACACCTGGACAGACTCAATGACTTTCCTTTGATTCCGCCTACCAGGGCTCAATTGGAAGCACCCTTGGGCGGAAAGCTTTCTTTATTCTCAAAAAACTGGCATTATATTACAAGGGACACATGGACACTGCAAATGAAAGACAAAGGATACAGGTTCCACTTCCACACTTTGCCAAGAAGAAACGGAATGCCAAACCTGCCACCAAATCAGAGGGCAGAGGCTTTAAAGCAGATCAACAACTTAATTCAAATGAAAGCCATAGAAAAGGTACCTCTTTCAGAACAAGGCCAAGGATTTTACTCCAGATTATTCCTTGTTCCAAGAAAAGAAAATCAATGGAGGCCTATTCTCGACCTGTCCGCACTGAATACTTACCTCATTGTGCCAAAATTCAAGATGCTGACCCTACAGCAACTTCTTCCCATGCTGGGCAAGGAGTCTTGGCTGGTGACTCTAGATCTCAAGGAGGCATACCTGCATGTCCCTATTCAACAAAGTTGCAGAAGACACCTCAGATTTCTTGCAGGATCAGAGCATTATCAATTCTCAGCATTGCCCTTTGGCTTATCTGCTGCGCCCAGAGTATTCACGAAATGCCTGGCATCAGTAATTGCACACTGCAGACTTCAGGGGATTCAAATCTACCCATATCTGGATGACTGCCTTATACAAGCGGACAACGAGAAAAATTTGATAAAGGACTTGGCCTATGCCATCCACCTACTACAGGCCTTGGGATACACAGTCAACATCCAAAAATCAAGACTTGTTCCATCCCAAAGGATAACCTTTTTGGGTGCAGATCTAGACACAACCACCCAAATGGCCTTTCTCACAGAAGAAAAACAAAAACAACTTCCGGATTACTTCATGAATCTGACAAGACAAACTCCGCTAACTGCAAGGAAAATCCTGCAGGCCCTGGGTTACATGGCATCCTGCATAATTCTGATTCCACAAGCCTGGCTGCATATGAGAAAATTACAATGGTACCTAAGGAGTGTATGGTCTCAGCACAGTCACAGTTTGGAAACTTTGATACCAATCATTCCTTGCCTTCAAAAGGAATTCCTGTCGTGGGCTCAAGCCTGCCAGTCCAACAGGGGGTTGCCTTTCAACAAACCAAAAACAAAACAAACCATCACCACGGACGCTTCAGACCGAGGATGGGGAGCACACATGGAGAGCAAATGTATCCAAGGCCTATGGTCTCAAGGGCAGCTGCGCATGCACATAAACCAAAAGGAAATGCTGGCAGTGATGCACGCAATCGAGGCCTTCAAACCTTTCCTCCATCAAGGCCACCTGTTAATAAGGACAGACAACACCACGGTCATGTGGTACATAAACAAGCAGGGAGGCACGCATTCCTACCCTCTATGCAGGCTGGCCATGAATCTATGGGAACTATGCTTGAAACTCAATATCCAACTACAGTCCCAGTTCGTGCCAGGGAAAGAAAATGCACTGGCAGACAGCTTAAGCAGAACTACCATGGATGCACACGAATGGATGCTGCACCCAGACATCTTTCTACTCATAACAAAAGCATGGGGAAAGCCGGAGATAGATCTGTTCGCCTCTCCCCACAATCATCAACTGAAGACATTCTGCTCAAGGACATACCACCCACAAGCTTGGAGGGTGGACTCTCTCTCTTTCAGCTGGAAAGCTCTAAAAGTATATGCCTTCCCACCTCTCCCATTAATGTCCAAGGTTTTACTGAAGATCAGGGCAGAACAGCCAAGAGTTATTCTGATAGCTCCAGACTGGCCAAGGCAGCACTGGTACCCACTATTGAGGAGCATGTCACAGACGAAACCATGGCCTCTTCCCCCTATGGCCTCTTCTTATGACGCAGAACAATTTCAAGATCATGCATCCCAGCTTGAAAACATTGCAGCTAACTGCCTGGAAAATTCCATAAACCCCCCTCAAAATAACTTATCACAGAGAGTAAAGGACATTATTATGGAAGCTCGCCGGCCTTCCACAAGGAAGACATACTCAGCAAAATGGAAAAGATTTCTCATTTGGAACACAACAAAAGGCTTAGATGTGACAGTGGCGAGCATGACACATATTCTGGAATACTTAGCAGAATTGTTCCACAATGGCCTGTCCTATTCTTCCATTAAGATTCATGCCTCAGCAATTTCAGCAGAATACAATGTTGATCCACCTATCTTCTCGCACCCTCTTCTCAGGCAATTTCTGAGAGGAATCAAAAACATCAATCCTCCAAGGAAACCCCCTTTACCTACTTGGATCTCAACTTTGTGCTGGAGAAACGAACACTTCCTCCCTTTGAACCAGCAGCATCGGCAGATCTACAGTTTCTGTCTTGGAAAACTGCATTCCTTCTGGCCATAACTTTAGCAAGAAGAGTATCTGAGTTACAAGCTTTAATGGCAGTACAGCCATTTCATATCTTCCATCAGGACAGAGTTTCACTAAGAACCAATCCTACTTTTATGCCAAAGGTGGTATCTAGGGTATCCCTGAACCAAGCTATTCACTTGCCTACATTCTCCCCAAATCCACAAAATAAAGGGGAAAAACTTCTACACACTCTGGATATACACAGACAACTACGCTACTACTTGGACAGAACTAAAAGTTACAGAAAGACTGAGCAACTCCTTGTAGCATATGCTGCTGGGGTACAAGGAAAAGCAATTTCCAAACAGACAATTTCAAAGTGGATAGGAAATTGCATTCGATTTTGTTACTCCTTTCATGGAAAGACGGTTCCTGCAAACATCAGGCCTCATTCCACGAGGGCCACAGCCACCACTACAGCCTTCCTAAGAGGGGTGGCTACCAAGGACATTTTAGAAGCTGCTACATGGAGCTCCATGCATACATTTGCCAAACATTACAATTTACCTTTATACTCCAGATCCAGAGCAAGTTTTGCTACAGCAGTCCTGCAGGGTACCTTAACTACACCATCCTTTTCTTAGTACCTCCTCCCCCAGATTGGCTATGGTATTCTACCCATATGTTATGACTGCAGATGCATCCTTGAAGGACATAGTACAGTTTTGTACCTACCATAAATGTAGATGTCCGATAGGTATGCATCTGCAGTCAGGTTTACCCTCCCTCCTTCCCCTCTGTGGTATTCCTAGGGTACTTACCCCTCCATTAGCTAGCTGGGGGATCTATTATGGTGTATTTGTTTGTGTATATATGTATATATTTTTGGAAAATGTTTGGAATTTATTGCATTCCTCCAAATTTGGCCTTCCTAGAGGGCACCTGGCATCTGGGGCAAGAAACCCTGAGGAAAATGGCGTCGGCTGATGCTTTTATACCCCAGACGCTCTGATGTCGGGGTAAGTGCGACATCAGCCGAGGCCAGACCCAGACTTTGGAATCCGGCCGACCGAAGGGCTGCCTGAGGCAGGACAACCCATATGTTGTGACTGCAGATGCATACCTATCGGACATCTACATTTATGGTAGGTACAAAACTGTACTTTCTTTTATACCCCTGTAGCACTGACGTCAGGGAAGAAGCGACGACAACCGACGCCGGACCTAGACTTTGGAATTCGGCCGAACGAGGACCCGCCTGACTGCAGGAGAACCCATCTGTTATGACTGCAGCTGTATTAGCACTTGAACATCTACATTTATGGTAGGTACAAAACTGTACTTTTGAGTGATCACTGCTGTAGTAGATGATGCCTCCTTCTATTCCCCTTTGTTTTGTATATTTTTATTGCTAGGCTGTGGACATTGAAATATATTTAATTAACTTTCTCCTCTTTCGTGGCTGTAGCCCTCTCCCTTTCAGTAGGTGTGAAAGCTCTGAAGGGTTTTGAGATCAGACCATTGATCTTCTACAGCTTTGTTTGAACCGTCAACATTCAGGTGCATGGAAAGTGCCTTGAAGCTTTGCAAGCTGGCTGGCTGGCTCTCTATATGCTATGCAGGATATAATCCATATAAAGAAGGCAGTTGCATTTGAACATCTACTGTAATGGTAATTTTACTTACAGAACTCTACTTTCTCTTTCTTGATAATGACCAATGGGGACTACAATAGTCTTAACAGAATGAACTTGCACAGACGGAGGATTGTATGATGCACTCCAGTCTTTACTTCACCTTACTGCTTGGATGATACAATTATAGTACCTTTTAGGCAGCTGTTTTCTAAGGATGTGTAGCAGATATTAAAGGAGGCTAAGAAACCTGCTACTAAAAATTTCTTTTTGGCCAAGTGGAAAGGATTTTCTAGTTTGTGCCAAAGTAAGAACTAGACCTTTTTTTAGGCCCACTCACATTTGGTTCTGCAGTATTTGTGCGAGTTATCTTCTGGCCTTTGTTAATCTTCTGTCAAGGTTTACCTGTTTGTCATCTTTACTTGTTTGCCCATGGATCCCCCTTTTCTGCCTTGCCTCAAGTGAAATGGTTCTTGAAATGGATTTTTATATGTCCGCCCACCTAAAAGACAGGTGGGTCCTCCTTTGAGATCGAAGTGTAAATCTAGTACAAAATTTTCTCATTTTGAAATTTTTGGAAAACTGCTTTACTCATTGCACTGATATCTACAATGTTATCTGAGTTACAAGCTCTTACTGTGACTTAATCTTGTCTAATCTTTCACAAGTTTAGGCTAACTTTGGAAACAAAGGTTTTATTATTTACCTTGAGTCAGGCTATACATCTTTGCATTATCTATTCAGTGTCCACAGGTAGATCAGATACTACATTGATAGGGCAGAAACCCCTCCGGAATACAGATCAGTTGTTTATTTCTTATGAAGTTAAGAAAACTTGAGTAAGGGCAAAACAGTTTCTAAGTGGTTGTCTCATGCTGTTGCCTTGCTACTCTCACCCTAAAATGCATTTCCAGGCATGGTTAAGGCCAATTGTACCAAGGCTTTGTCGTAATTCTGTTTTTTTTTTTTTTTAAAGGGATGTACTCTAGAAATATACTAGAGGCAGCAACTTGGTCATCTGTGAACACTTTTACAGAGTACTACAGATTGGATTCTTTTTCTCTAGGTCCACTAACACAGTAGTGTAAATGAGGTTACCATAACAGTAGATGTTCAGAGATCACAGTTGCAGTAAGAATACCCTCCCTCTCAAAATCCCCCTATGTTTTATTATATTTTATGTTAGGGTTCCTTTTCCCTTTTTCCTTGCATTACTTATCACATGAGCTCTAGTCTCCATTAATGTTGAGTTAGGAAAGCTCTGAATATTTGGGGCCCTAACCACTAACTTTAAACTGCTCTCTTCATACTGTTCAGCAGTTAAGGTGTGTGGAAGGTTCCCTTAACCTTTGTCAAGGGAGCTTTTATGTTTTTCAAGTCAGTTTTGGGGTGAGGAGATACTGCATTTCTTCAACTTATTTGAAATAATGTGCTGTTTCAAAGAGAATGGTTTTCTTTTTGCATGTGCTAAGGGCCTTGAACAGATGGACCTTGCCAGTGCCACAGAGAAAAGGAGATTTAGGCAATTTCACTGTCCCTCTAATAGTATTGTGAAAATACATAGTTAGTAGAACCTGGGGATTAACATTTTAATGTACTGCATTAACAAACTGACCCGTACTGTTGATTGAAGGAGACAGGATACATTTAATTCCACTGTGGTTCTCTTGAAGGATTGTTTTGCTTGTACATGTGCTTCTGATTTCATACTTTTATTGAGAGTCTGTACTGTTCAGCTTGCACGTTTACTTTACTTCTTGGTGCACATAGGTTGTTTTGCACACGTCTGCATCTTGTCCTGGAGTAATTTTTATCTATAAAAGCAATTGTCTGCTTAGTTCAGGGTTGTGAGCGGAGCAGAAGCTATATCAGCAGTGTCTGATCAGAAGACAAACTCCTCTCAGGTAAGATGCCAGTCTGTCACAGGATAAATGTGTGCGCACATGCAGTCACACTGTGTAGTTTGAAGGATCACCAGATCACTTGAGTGGTATGTCTTTGGGAGGCTGGAAAAAAATGGAGTTTGTAGAGAAAAAAATGCACAAGGACATGGAAAGAACATGCAGCCTCAGCCTAGAAGGTGCATCAGGCCAGACTTGAGCAAGAGAACAGAGCTATGAGGCATCAAAGCTAACAACTGTTCTTCCCTGTGTGTTGCATAGTGTGGACCGACCATTTGTTGTGTGACAGCAAGTTCATAGGATCATTTACCTAACTTGTATCCAAGACTGTGGAATACCCCAGGAGTTCTCCAGAGCAGGCAGTCACTCCTAAGTAGTCCACCTAGTAGACAATGAAAATGATCTCTCAGACAGATTACTTAATCCCTGTAAACTGAAAACTCGCTTGCTGCATGGGCAGTGAGGTGTGTGTGTATCGAACACATTTTGTTACATCTTTAGAATGAAGAAGTGTGGCAGATCAGATGGTTCTGAAGTGTACTTAAAATGGCACCTGAAATGTTTCTTCAGAACTTTTTCCCTGTCATTGTTGACGGTATGAATTGTGTCGAAGTTAAAACTACACTGAAAAAGGTGCTTTGCAAAACATTCATTTAGAGAGACCACTTGTGAGAGCAGAATTCCTCTGTCTGATGGTTAAAAACATATTTAGAAATTTTTGAGGCTGGATGTAGTTTTTGCTGTAGAAAAGGGGTGATAGTTGTTAAGGTTAAGTACGTGGGTGATTTAACAATACTAACAAACACACACAGGCACACAAGATCACTCCTGTTTTGAAATTTTAGCATAGCTTTTGGAACGGATTTAAAGTTGTATATAGAGCTTGGGCTAAAGATTTAATTATGGAATTGAATTGTCCTTGAAGAAGAAGAAAAACATTGCTACAGGTGAGTAATTTTTCTTTTCCTTAGGCATTGTGTGAACATTAGCAGATTACAAAGCAGGTAATCATGGAACCTGCTTAGGAAACCAGTTTTGCAAGCTTGTAGTGCTGAAATTGTCATTCTATCTAAACTGTGTAGCAGAAAGTGAATAACAAGCAAAGGTGTTTGCAGCCCTGAAGTTTGCTGTTTTGAAGATTTGTCAGAATGGGAATGAGTGCATTTGCTCTGACTGAAGTCTGTGGGTGTGACTGTAGCATCTGGGATTAGGGCGAAGTTCACTCGTGGAGATAACAGAACTGTGGAATGCAAGGATGCTTCATATAAAAAGGCTGAAACTCCAGTCTTGATGTATAACTGGTGTAGTTCAGGAGGTCTTTAATGTGTGTGCAATGTGCAGGTGCAGGGCTTATCAGTATCCACTGAATGTAGTTTTCTCAAGTACAAATTTGATTAGCTGATGAATGTAGTGGAATAAAGCTGTGCATGTGACCTTGTTAACCCAAGTTGATTAGCGACTTGGGCATACCTCTCGACTACTATGATTTAGGCATAGCACTATGATTTTGGCCATTAGATTTAGTCTTGCTCCCATACTTCTCAGTTGTCCCTGATTTTACTCTGTCCCTCTTAATCCCTCCTAAAATTGGTGACTTTTGGAGAAAAGGTGGTGAACTGCATTTAATAAATTATGATGATAATTAAGAGTTCTAGACTTTTTTTTTACTTCAGAAAAGGTGTATGAATTCACATTCTATTATTCTATCAATGTCTCAAGTTAATAGTGCTAATATTTTAAGTGTCCTTGATTAATTCTGGATTTGTCCCTGATTCTGTTTAGATTTTTCTGTGGTTGAGAGCTAGGCTTGCTCTTCCTTAATTTCTGATGTTCCTTATGAAGTCAGACCTTGTTATGAGTACATTTTTTATCAAATAAACTAAGCTTATGCAAAAACTCTGTACCACCAACTGTATGGGGTGTAGAATAAAAATATTGTTAGAAATAAGAAAGTGCTCCTCTTTCTGACCCTCTGTTAAGATTTTTAAAGGCCAGTGCTATGATTTTTAGTACTCTGGGGTTGAGAGATGTGGGCTGAGGTGTTCCTGAACAGGGAAGTGTTATAAACATTTTTTGGTACTTGCATATTATCACAACCAGATTTTTGTGATAATACCACTTGCTTCCCGGTGTGTAAATGTAACCAGAAATGTATGCAGAATTACAGTGGCAATGTTAACTTTATGAAAAGACATTGTTTAGGCAGGAAGAACAGTGTACAGTTTAAAAAATGACTGACGTTATGCCATTTCCCGACATCATGTCACTCATGATACACCCGCGACTGAAGAATCCACAGGTATGCGGCCGTAAAACATCCAGAAAACATCCACAAGTATGCTGTCCAAAACATCTAGAATGTACAAAAACAACAAGAGCCAGCAATTGGTGACTAAGAAAATATTGTATTCAAAGATACATAACAGCAAAAAAGACTAATCGATTTCGGCTGGAAAAAAAACACAGCCTTCCTCGGTGTATAAATTTCATTCAAAAAACACGCTGTTTAAATACTAGAAGAACAAAGACCATTGGTTGAATACTCCTAAATATTCATTTAGTCCTGGGGAAAATAAACCACCAAGCTTTATGATCCACTTTTTTTCTTTACAATTCAATGTATTATGCCACCCAGTTTTATTAGTACGGTTACCATGTAACATATCTATGATAGTAAACATAAATTGGGCTGTGGGATGAACTAACTGATGTTTGTATAAAGCATTGGTCAACTTTTTGTGTTTAATGTTGCTGATATGTTCAGAAATCCGTGATCTAATAGGATGAGAAGTCTGCCCTACATAGAATGTTCCACAGTTACATGTAGCCAAGTAAATCACCCAATCGCTGCTGCAATTGGCGAAAAAACTATGTTCAAAAACCTGGGAGCAATTTCTACTAGAAAAATCTTTGGATGTGGTGATGTATTTACAGTTAGTACAGTGACCACAAGGAAAGCATCCACGCAAAATGTCCCCTGATATAGTGGTCTGTTTCAATACTGGATTTTTATTGTCACTATGTTTATAGTGATTGAAATATGATTTAAGATTTTTACCATTCCTGTATGAAAAGATACATCTGTCTGGAATGATATTGGCAACTTCTTGATCACACTGTAAGATGTTCCAGTGTCTGCGGACACTCTCTAGAAGACAATTGGTGTTACGACCATATGTAGTAGTGAATCTAAGTGGTTGGGGTAATGTGTCTGAGTGATCCTTATATTTAAGTAAATCAACTCTCTGCATACCATTGACCTGATGTTTGGCAACAGATATGTTGCCAGTATTATAACCCCTTTGTTTAAACCTGTTTGTTAAATCACATTGATTAAGACAAAATGTAGAATGTTCTGAACAGATCTGCTTGGCTCTAATGAATTGGGATTTCGGAATGTTCCTTGCTATATGTGGAGGATGGTAACTGGAAGCATGTAGTAAAGAGTTGTACTGTGGAAACTTCCTGTACATTTCCGTTTCCAAAGTACCATCCGGAAGTTTATGTAATAGAACATCCAGAAATGTTATGCTGTTAATATCATGATGTTCCATAAACACAAGCCCCCATTCATTATTATTAAGATATGAAACAAATTCTGCAAGCCCAGATTCAGTGCCCCTCCATACAAGCCATACGTCATCCAGGTAACATCTCCATATATCCATATCAACCAGATATATATTTCTGATAGGATCATAAATGATCTGTGTTTCAACATAAGCCATGAATATATATGGGGGCAAAAGATGCCCCCATAGCAGTCCCCTTGGTTTGCCAAAAACACAGATCCCTATAATAGAAGACGTTACATGTGAGGACATATCTAGCCATATCTACCAAAAAAATAATTGAATTCTGGACTATACAGATTTGTTATATCTAACCAATAGGCCAAAGCTTTAAGTCCTGCCTGGTGAGGTATGTTAGTGTATAATGCACTAACATCAAGTGTGCACAAAAACTAATCAGCTTCAAGTTGTGATTCAGATATTATTTGTAGAAAATTAGTTGTATCTTGTAACCTGGAACGAATAAACGGTAACAAAGGTTTCAAGTATTTAGTCAGAAATAGTGACAGAGGCTCAGTGATGTAGCCTTTCCCTGATACTATAGGCCTTCCGGGAGGATGGATTGCATCCTTATGAATTTTTGGTACAAAATATATGTACTGGGCACTAAAATCTTTAATAATAAGTTGATGTAATGTATCATTTGAGATAATTGCCCGATCTTTAGCATCCATAAGAAAGCGTTCTATACATCTCATCAATCTAGATGTGGGATCAACAGACATATAAGAATAGTATCTTACATCAAAAAGCTCACTGAGAAACGGGCTATTTTGGAACTACAAAAAAATAAACAGATTGTAATTACACCTGCGGATAAGGGTGGTGCTGTGGTCATCCAGAATTTGAGTGACTATGATGATGAGGCTCGTAGACAGCTTTTTGATGTAAGATACTATTCTTATATGTCTGTTGATCCCACATCTAGATTGATGAGATGTATAGAACGCTTTCTTATGGATGCTAAAGATCGGGCAATTATCTCAAATGATACATTACATCAACTTATTATTAAAGATTTTAGTGCCCAGTACATATATTTTGTACCAAAAATTCATAAGGATGCAATCCATCCTCCCGGAAGGCCTATAGTATCAGGGAAAGGCTACATCACTGAGCCTCTGTCACTATTTCTGACTAAATACTTGAAACCTTTGTTACCGTTTATTCATTCCAGGTTGCAAGATACAACTAATTTTCTACAAATAATATCTGAATCACAACTTGAAGCTGATTGTTTTTTGTGCACACTTGATGTTAGTGCATTATACACTAACATACCTCAGCAGGCAGGACTTAAAGCTTTGGCCTATTGGTTAGATATAACAAATCTGTATAGTCCAGAATTCAATTCTTTTTTGGTAGATATGGCTAGATATGTCCTCACATGTAACGTCTTCTATTATAGGGATCTGTGTTTTTGGTAAACCAAGGGGACTGCTGTGGGGGCATCTTTTGCCCCCATATATGCTGACCTCTTCATGGCTTATGTTGAAACACAGATCATTTATGATCCTATCAGAAATATATATCTGGTTGATATGGATATATGGAGACGTTACCTGGATGACGTATGGCTTGTATGGAGGGGCACTGAATCTGGGCTTGCAGAATTTGTTTCATATCTTAATAATAATGAATGGGGGCTTGTGTTTACGGAACATCATGATATTAACAGCATAACATTTCTGGATGTTCTATTACATAAACTTCCGGATGGTACTTTGGAAACAGAAATGTACAGGAAGTTTCCATAGTACAACTCTTTACTACATGCTTCCAGTTACCATCCTCCACATATAGCAAGGAACATTCCGAAATCCCAATTCATTAGAGCCAAGCGGATCTGTTCAGAACATTCTACATTTTGTCTTAATCAATGTGATTTAACAAACAGGTTTAAACAAAAGGGTTATAATACTGGCAACATATCTGTTGCCAAACATCAGGTCAATGGTATGCAGAGAGTTGATTTACTTAAATATAAGGATCATTCAGACACATTACCCCAACCACCAGATTCACTACTACATATGGTCGTAACACCAATTGTCTTCTGGAGAGTGTCCGCAGACACTGGAACATCTTACAGTGTGATCAAGAAGTTGCCAATATCATTCCAGACAGATGTATCTTTTCATACAGGAATGGTAAAAATCTTAAATCATATTTCAATCACTATAAACATAGTGACAATAAAAATCCAGTATTGAAACAGACCACTATATCAGGGGACATTTTGCGTGGATGCTTTCCTTGTGGTCACTGTACTAACTATAAATACATCATCACATCCAAAGATTTTTCTAGTAGAAATTGCTCCCAGGTTTTTGAACATAGTTTTTTCGCCAGTTGCAGCAGCGATTGGGTGATTTACTTGGCTACATGTAACTGTGGAGCATTCTATGTAGGGCAGACTTCTCGTCCTATTAGATCACGGATTTCTGAACATATCGGCAACATTAAACACAAAAAGTTGACCAATGCTTTATACAAACATCAGTTAGTTCATCCCACAGCCCAATTTATGTTTACTATCATAGATATGTTACATGGTAACCGTACTAATAAAACTGGGTGGCATAATATATTGAATTGTAAAGAAAAAAAGTGGATCATAAAGCTTGGTGGTTTATTTTCCCCAGGACTAAATGAATATTTGAGTATTCAACCAATGGTCTTTGTTCTTCTAGTATTTAAACAGCATGTTTTTTGAATGAAATTTTATACACTGAGGAAGGCTATGGTTTGTTTCCAGCCGAAACCGGTTTGTCTTTTTTGCTGTTATGTATCTTTGAATACAATATTTTCTTAGTCACCAATTGCTGGCTCTTGTTGTTTTTGTACATTTTCAGTTATTTGAGCCTTGCAACAGCTCTCGCGCAGGGGGACTTTAATTGGCAAAACATCTAGAAAACATCCACAAATATGCTGCTCAAAACATCCAGAAAACATCCACAAGTATGCTGTCCAAAACATCTCGAAAACATTCCAACAGTAACTACCATCCATCTGAAAACAAAATCATCCGGTACAGTCAGATACTCCATACATGTTTATCTTACACCTAACAACACATGTAATATTACGTTTAGCATCTGTTGTACAAGTACTTTATCTGTTTGTTCTTCTCTAACTTAAATTCTTTTCATATGTTTGTAAAAAAGGCAATAATTTACCCCCAAAATTTGCTGCTCTTGATATCTTATTCTCTGAAAAATGTATTGTCAACTTTGGAATAATCCTTCTTGCAGTACGGCAGCAGTTCAACCAAACATTTCCCAGGTGTTGTCGTTTCATTTCCAGCAGTATGACCGCAGTGTAACCAATTTTGAAGTACGCAAACAGGATTCACATTTCCACGTTAATTTTGCTTATGAATTTGTGGAAAAAGTAGGTTGTATCCATAGAAAACATCAAATTCAACCTTAACTTTACTCCCACAATCTGTTTTTGGGCCAACAAACATATTACCGCAACCGCGAAAATCTGGTTGCGATAATACGCAAGTACCCATTTTTTAAATGGAAGTTTTTTTTTCTTTCACAGAGGAAAGTTATCTACCCAGCAAAGGAACAGCACAAACCAACAGTCTATCCTTGAAAGCCTCAGAGGAGTGTAATCTTTGGCGACATGATAGCTGAGAAGGGCTTGGCACCCAAACCTGTCTTTATTTAGCTCATTTTGAGCTGACTGAGTGGGCACGTGGAAAGTATCCTGAAACATTGGAAGTTAGCCAGCTATTATGCTGTGATATGGTCTGTCCGAATCTTGCTGTAACCCTCCAAGCAACCCCCCCTATACAGGGAGAAAACAAACTGTCTACTTCAAGGAAAAAATGTAGAGTAGTTTTGGTGGAAAACGCCCAAGAAAAACACAAAACCACCTCCTGGAAACAAGAGGAAAGCCTAAATAAACAGTCAATGGAATGTGAACAAAGATTTGTTAAATCCACAGCAGACTCTGTAAGGGCTTTCAAGTAAAGGACTTTATTAAAACCAAAGTGCCAGCCAACTTGCAACAGCTAAGTAGCACATACATTAATTAAGCAATCAAAAATTAAAGGGATATCCATAAAAACAGCTTTGAAAAGCACATAAAACAATGTACACCAGTGTAAAATACAAATAAAGCCCTGAATATATGATTGTAAACACTTGATAAAATTGTCTCAATAAGAATTAAACTCATAAATAAAAATCATAAAATAGATGCCCTATCTCTCAAAATCGGCATCAAAGAAACGGTCTGCTTCAGCTAACATCATCACCAATCCCCCTTCTTTTCTTCACTGTTCAGTGAGGGTGGCAAAATCCTGCTATAACTCTGCAGATGGTCATTTTTCATCTATGTTCCCTAAGAATCCCACTCCCGTGGCACTACCTGTAATGCAAACTCACTCAGGCCCTCTACCTGCCAGCTGTGACCAGAGTGGTAGTTTGCCAGCAGCTGGGGAGATATGCCCCAGTTTGTTAGGGTATGCCAAAGCTGCCAGCAGAATCCTAATGCCTCCTGCCCGTTTTCAATTTCCCCAAGTCTTTTGGGTTTCTGATACCATGACTGCAATGGACACCATTCCTAAATCAAAAGTATGATTAAAGTTCATGAAATTAGTGTTGTCAGTGTTTGATGTTAGCCATAAGTACTCTTTGCAGCACCTCTGCAGTGTTACCAGTATTGACTCCACCTGCATTTCTTACAGAGTTAAATGTATCTGTGACGTATCTAAGTATGACTAAGTTCACTTTTATGAGACCTGTTGCTCCTACTACTATTGGAACTGTGTCTGGGTATCCTTCTTCCACACTGCCCTTGTCTCTGCCTACAAATCCTGGTATTTTATGACTTTGTGTGCCTCTGTACGTAAGACACTGTAGTCACTTGGTATAGAAATTTCAATGATCAGTGCTACTTTTGTCTTCCTTTCATGGACTACTATACCTGGTTTTCTCGCATCTGTTTTTTGAACTGTTGGAAATGGGTGATCCCTTGTGATGTAAACATCATTTTCTATAGTGCTTTGTGGCTAATGTTTCCAATGTTTCTCATGTGCGTCAGTATTTTATAATGTTTGCACAATCCCCAATGCAGCAGTCGTGCCACGTTGTTATGCCTTTCAGTATACAGTCCTTCTGCCATTAGTATATCACAGCCATCAACAAGATGTGCAACTGTTTGCACCTCTGTTTTACAAAACCTACATTTGTCTGTTTCTCCCACATGTTCATTGAACTTTGCAAACCATTGTGTTCATAGTCCACTATCTTGGGCCACCAATATTAACTTTTTCGTCTTTTGGTTTAAATTCGCCTCTCCTTAACCATTCCTGTGTTCGAGCCTGATCAATATGAGGTTGCTCCAAAAGTTTTCTATACTTTGGAACTGTATTTATACATTGTCCACATTTCTTGCTTTCTCATCTGATCCTTTATTCTTTTCTTTTGTTATTTGGCACATTTAGTTGCTGCCTGATTTTTTTCTCTACTTTTTGTTTGATTTCCATTCCTGCTTGACACTGATATGCTTCTGCTAAACTAAGCAGGGAAGTCATCTTATACTTATTCTCCTCATGTTTTAAAACTTTCACTGCATTTGGTCAGAAGATATTTATACAGTCCTACAGTTACAGATATATACATGTAATCAAAACCACCTTATATAGTCTTGGTATAGGACAATTTTTTTTTTTTTTATAAATCATTTGATGAGCATGAAGCATCCTTGTTTTCCTCTCCAGCTGATCCAGCACCTTTTGGGGCCAGTTAGTCACTCCAAAAGTGTAAGTTAGGACAGGAAGAGCAAATTGGTTTATAGCGTGGACTTTGTTCCTAGATGTCATTGCTGTTTTCAGTATTATTTTTTAGTCTTCTAAAATATTCCTTACCAAGTTTTATTCACGTTTGTTCATGTTTTGTTGATCCTTCATAAATTCCCGAATATTTATACATTCCCTCATGCTCAAGTTCTTTTATATCACATTCCTTTCCCAGGCTGATGTTTCTTGGTGCTGCAGCTTTCTTGCTTTAAAGGTTGCTTTTGCACATTTATCAAGACCAACTGTCATTCTTATAACATCTGAAAAAGTTTTGACCACTTGCAGATGTGCTTTCAGTTCCTCATCTGATGAACTATATGGCTTTAAATCCTCCACAAAAGAAAAGTTCTTAGTTTGTTTTCTGGGAGGACCCTGGATGAGTGAACTGATGTCATGAGACTGTTGTACTTTTAAGTGAGAGTGCTGTTTTTTCCTGTCAGTTAAAAGTTGTTTAAAGTACTTTAAAATCATTTTTTCAATGGAGAAATTGCCAGCCCCATAAAGTAAAATAAACGCACAGTATTTTGTAATGCTTTTTACTGTTTATGCGTAAAAAGTAACTTTTAAAGACTTTTACCAGATGTCCTTCAAGGATGCATCTGCAGTCCTAACATATGGGTTGTCCTGCCTCAGGCAGCCCTTCGGTCGGCCGGATTCCAAAGTCTGGGTCTGGCCTCTGCTGATGTCGCACTTCACCCGACGTCATAGCTGCTGTTTATTGGGTATAAAGGCATCAGCCGACGCCATTTTCCTCAGTCTTTCTTGCCGCGCGGTGCCCGAAGCAGAAGCTGTTCGCAAGTGCCGGTCGGTCAGATCCAGAGATTTCTACTACCGAAGACTTCTAAAAAGCTAAGTACCCCGTTGGGGACTCTTTCTTGCCTCAGCCGATGTCAGAAAAAGTAAATAATTGTTTAACTTGTGGGAAACAAATACCTCATAAGGATTTCCACTCTTACTGCCTTCCTTGCTTAGGCCCAGACCACGACGTATCAGCTTGTCTAGCCTGTGCTTCCTTCAATTGACGGACACTTAGACGTCGGTCGGAGTTTGCAGAGGAGTTTTTTGGTCCCGCTTTTGCTTACAAAATGCCGTCGGAGACTCCGACTTCACAATTAGCTAAAAAGCGTAAGGAAAAGGACCGACACCCGCGGTCCGCAGTTTCAGCCGAAACCACGGTTAAGCCAACCGCGAGTGTCTCGTTTTCGGCCGAAACCGAGTCCACGGTTCTTCCTTCGGCCGAAAGCTTGCCTCCGATAGCCGAGGCCTCACACAGCATGGCTGAATCCGCTACTGAACTTACCCCTGCTGTAGCAGGCTCCCAGGATTTATCAGATACTATTCCTTTAGACATATCTACTCCTGCACATGGAGCTGCTAGGCCCCCTGCATCTATGTCTATCAAGGCTTTTTCTAGGGCTAAAGCAGCTAAATCTTCTAAGGCCTTGCCTGCTAAAACCCCCTCACACAGGCCTACCTCCAGTTCCCAAATGCTCAGCTTGGCTGAGGATCTCATTTCTTTGATCAGGGGATCCCAACCTCACCCAGACAGGGCCTCTCAACCCCCTCCAGAGAAGAGGCCTGGAGCAGAGCCCCTGGATCCTGTTTCTACAGACTATTCCTCGGATGATTCAGAAAACTCCGGTCCTCCAGAAGGCCCATATTCTCCTTATGAGGATTCTGATGCAGAAGACTCCATTCCTTCTGCCTCTCCTCCTGAGGAATTTTCTTTTGGGGAAACCTTACATGCTATGAGAGAGCATTTTCAATGGCAGGGCCAGGATTTTTCAGATTCAAGGAAAAGGCTAAGGACCTTTTTACATTTACCACAGCATAGGCCTTTAGCCATTCCTCCAGTACTTACAGTTGTTGATGATGCTTATAATGATGCCTGTACTGCCCCTGACTCTCTTCCCCCGGCCAAGCCCGACAGATATTACAGGGTCCCGGACACACACTTTCACTTGTATAAGGCTCAGGGCCCCAAAGCTGTAGCAGCTGCCTCTGCCAAAAACCCCCTCTCCTCTGAAAGAGAATCCAGAGCTTTAGAGAGATGGGGGTAAAAAAGTTTATACTTCTGCTACTCTTTCGGCTAGGGCCTTAAACTGTCAATTCCACATGATTCAGTATCAGGAATTTTTGTTAGACCAGCTAAATAAAAAACTGTCCTCTCCTGAACCTATAGACCGTAAGTCCCTTCAGGATTTGGTACATAACACTCAGCAGGTCAGTAATCATTCCTTAAAATGCGGCTATGATGCACTAGAGGCTTCCTTTAGATCAGCTATGACTGGAACAGTGATTAGAAGGCATGCCTGGTTAAAAGAGCAATCCTTACCAGACCATGTAAAGTCAAAGCTTCTAGATGCTCCCATGGAGAAACAAAGTTTGTTTGGTTCCCCTGCACAGCAAGTGCTAAAGAAGGTGGAAGAAAAAGCAAAATCTGTCCAAACAGTCAAGGATTTCTTACAGGTCCAGCCTCCGAGGTTTAGTAGAAATTGGCCTTCGAAGAATTGGTCCTTTCCAGACACCTCCAGAGCACAGAGAGGCAGAAATAGGCGCCCTAGAGGCAGAGGTCAATCCAGAGGTGCCTACAGGGGACGTCAGTGGCAGCCTAACAACCAGAGAAGTATTGCCACAGATTCAGCTACGACCACTCCCACAGGACAGACACAATGACTTGACTCTGATACCGCCTACCAGGGAACAACTGCAAGCACCCTTAGGCGGAAAGCTTGCCTTATTTTCCGTAAACTGGCATTACATTACAGGAGACAAATGGATTTTACAGACAATAGACAAAGGCTACAGGTTTCACTTCCACACTCTACCAAAAAGAGAGGAATGCCAAACCTACCACCAAACCAAAAAACAAACGCTCTAGCACAAATCAACCACCTACTAAGGATGAGAGCTATAGAAAAGGTACCGCCTATGGAACAAGGGCAAGGATTTTACTCCAGACTTTTCCTGGTACCAAGGAAAGAAAACCAATGGAGACCTATTCTCGACCTGTCCGCTCTGAACACATATCTCATTGTTCCAAAATTCAAAATGCTGACCCTACAGCAACTTCTTCCCATGCTGGGCAAGGAGTCTTGGCTGGTGACTCTAGATCTCAAGGAGGCATACCTGCACGTCCCTATACGACCAGATTGCAGAAGATACCTCAGATTTCTTGCAGGATCAGAGCATTATCAATTCTCAGCATTGCCCTTTGGCTTATCTACTGCGCCCAGAGTATTCACGAAATGCCTGGCATCAGTAATTGCTCATTGCAGGCTTCAGGGAATTCAAATTTATCCATACCAGGACAACTGCCTGATACAAGCGGACAACAAGACCAAATTAACAAAAGACTTGGAAAAGGTTATACAACTACTGCAAGCCCTGGGATGCACAGTCAACATGAAAAAGTCAAGGCTGGTACCATCCCAAAGGATAACATTCTTGGGTGCAGAACTGGACACATCAAATCAAATGGCATTTCTCACAGCAGAAAAGCAAAAGCAACTACCACTCTATTTCATGGCATTAACAACGCAGAACCAGCTTACAGCAAGGAAAGTCCTGCAAGCCCTGGGATACATGGCATCCTGCATAATATTGATTCCACATGCCAGGCTACATATGAGGAAGTTGCAATGGTACCTAAGGAATGTATGGTCTCAACACAAGCACAGTCTAGAAGCCCAGATTCCAATAATTCCATGCCTGAAACAAGAATTCCGGTGGTGGGCTCAGGCCTGTCAGTTGAACAGAGGTCTGCCCTTCCACAAACCTCACCCAAGCCAGACTATCACCACGGACGCCTCAGACCTAGGCTGGGGGGCACGCATGGTGGACAAGTGTATACAAGGCCTATGGACACAAGACCAGCTGTACCTACATATAAATCAAAAAGAGATGCTGGCAGTGAAACAGGCACTTCAGACATTCAGACCTTTTCTTCAACAAGGTCATTTGCTGATAAGGACGGACAACACCATAGTCATGTGGTATATCAACAAACAGGGAGGCACACACTCATATCCTCTATGCCGGATGGCAATGCACCTGTGGAATGTGGCCCTGAACCACAACATTCAACTCCAGGCCAAATTTGTGCCAGGAAAAGAAAATTCACTAGCAGACTCCTTAAGCAGAACTACCACGGATGCCCACGAATGGATGCTGCATCCAGACATCTTCAAAACCATTACAAAGAAATGGGGACTACCAGAAATAGACCTGTTCGCATCCCCACACAACCACCAATTGAGGAAATTCTGCACAAGGACATACCACCCACTTGCTTGGAAGGTGGACTCCCTATCCTTCAGTTGGGAAAACCTGACAGCATATGCATTCCCACCTCTTCCTTTGATGCACAAAGTGCTACTGAAGATCAAAGAAGATCACCCAAGGATCATCCTGATAGCTCCAGACTGGCCGAGGCAGCATTGGTACCCGCTACTGAGGAGTATGTCTCGGACACACGCATGGCCTCTACCTCTGGTTCCTTTACTGCTAACACAGAACAACTATAAGATCCTACATCCAAACTTGAAAACACTGCAGCTAGCTGCTTGGAATATTACATAAAGCAAAATAACCCAGACTTATCCCAGAGGGTTAAAGACATTATCCTGGAGGCTCGCAGACCCTCCACAAGGAAGACTTATTCAGCCAAATGGAAAAGATACCTCATTTGGAGTGCAGCAAAAGGAGAAAATGTGCCATTAGCAAACATAGCTAACATCCTGGAATACTTAGCAGAACTTTTCCACAATTGTCTGTCTTACTCCTCCGTTAAGATTCACGCATCAGCAATTTCAGCAGAATACAACATGGATCCTCCAGTCTTCTCTCATCCTCTACTCAGGCAGTTTCTGAGAGGAATTAAAAATGTAAAGCCTCCAAGGAAGCCACCTTTGCCTACATGGGACCTTAACTTTGTGCTGGAAAAGTTAACACTTCCCCCTTTCGAACCAGCAGCAACAGCAGAATTACAGTTCTTATCTTGGAAAACTGCTTTCCTGCTTGCAATCACTTCAGCAAGAAGGGTTTCTGAATTACAGGGATTAATGGCAGTACAGCCCTTCCTTAACTTCCATCAGGATAGAGTGTCCTTGAGAACAAATCCGCCAAAAGTGGTCTCCAGGGTATCCTTGAACCAAGCAATCCACCTGCCAACATTCTTCCCCAACCCACAGAACAGGGGGGAAAGACTACTACATACATTGGATGTGCACAGGCAATTGCGCTATTATCTGGACAGAACCAAGACCAACAGAAAGACTGACCAGCTTCTGGTAGCGTATGCAACAGGAATGGAAGGAAAAGCAATTTCAAAACAGACAAATCTCAAAATGGATAGGAAATTGCATTAGATTTTGTTACTCTTTTCATGGAAAGACAACTCCAGAAAACATCAGACCTCACTCCACAAGGGCTACAGCCACTACTACAGCTTTCCAACGAGGAGTGGCTACCAAAGACATTTTAGAAGCTGCTACTTGGAGCTCCGTGCATACATTTGCCAAGCATTATAATCTACCTTTATACTCCAGATCCCGAGCAGGTTTTGCAACTGCTGTTTTGCAAGGGATCTTAACTGCACCATAATCATCTTAGTGCCTCCACCCCCAGTTTGGCTATGGTAATCTACCCATATGTTAGGACTGCAGATGCATCCTTGAAGGACATAGTACAGTTTTGTACCTACCATAAATGTAGATGTCCGAGATATGCATCTGCAGTCAGGATTACCCACCCTCCTTCCCCTCTGTGGTACTCCTAGGGTATTTGCCCATCTTGTAGCTAGCTGGGGGAATCTATTATGGTGTATTTGTTTGTATATATGTATATACATGCTTATATTGTTTGCTCTCTACTGTTTGGAACCATTTGCATTTCTCCAAATTTAGCCTTCCTAGAGGGCACCTGGCATCTGGGGCAAGAAACACTGAGGAAAATGGCGTCGGCTGATGCCTTTATACCCAATAAACAGCAGCTATGACGTCGGGTGAAGTGCGACATCAGCCGAGGCCAGACCCAGACTTTGGAATCCGGCCGACCGAAGGGCTGCCTGAGGCAGGACAACCCGTATGTTAGGACTGCAGATGCATACCTCTCGGACATCTACATTTATGGTAGGTACAAAACTGTACTTTTCCCATCCAGTCATCCAGACTACACTTAAAAAGAGCAATAGATGGGCTTTGATGTGAACTGGTAACCTATTCCAGAGGAGTGTCAACTTCTGAGAGACATCTTTTTGTCCAGCAGATCCTGTTTATATAGCAGGCCAGGTTAAGGTCCCTGTAGTGTGGGTGACCCTTGTCCCATTTGACTTGTGGATGTGCAGCATTTCCATTAGGTTTGGATCTGAGATTGCTCTGTAGGCCAGGCACAAGTCTCCTTTAAGTAGTCTATGCTACTGAGTACAGTGACTGTGACTTCAGTCTGTCAATGTATGGCATGCTGGAGACCCTGAACTTTCTTGGTTAGAAATCTGAGTGTTCTCAACTTGCTGCAGGTGCCTGGTAAGGTACATACCAAAGGGAGCATTGTACTCCATTATTGGCCTGATGAGGGAAAATTACAGGGGTGTTATGACTTCTTTTGCTCCTTTTTTTTTTTTTCCTGAAATGATTTTTATTTTTGATGAAATAACACAATTTAATACATTCATAATATTCAATAACTATTTACAATATTTAGATTCAGCCTGACAAAAAAAGGATTTAGATAATATATGTAAATAAATAATTTATGGTTGTTAGGAAGAGTTTGGTTTCACCTGTAAGGTATCAATTAAATTCAAAATTTTCCTCCACGGACTATTAACCAGTGGCTTAGGAAAAGTTCTTAGCTCTTCAGTTCTTTTCTCCATTAGTATGCATTTCTTCAGTGAAGATAGGAATTCTTCAGTTGTGGGTGCTACATTATAGAGTTCCATCTTCTGGTTATACATTTTCTGGCGATTGCTAACATGGTCCACAACAAATGCAGGTCATTTTTCTTCATATGATTACTATTAACTACATTCAATAAAATTAAAGACTTTGTCAAAAGATATATCTGTATATATTGCTTGAAAAAAATTGTTAATCTCATTCTAATATGGTTTAATATTAGTACAGTCATAAAAATATGAGACCAGTCAGCATTAGTAGACAGGTGACATCTCCAACATAACTTGTTTGAAGCGTTCATTTTTGAATGTTTCTCAGGTGTCAAAAAGGATCTGTGTAGAAATTTCCAGTGAAATATCCTCTAGAATTGTGAATAGGAAGTGGTACTTGCGTATTATTGCAACCACGCTTTTGCAGAAGTCGCAAGTACACTTTCTTGCCAGCTTCTTACCTGCTCCACTATGTTCGCAGTTTAACCATGCAATACTTATGTAAAGAAAATCCTTGTTAGCATATAAAAATCAGTTTAGTGTTTAACTGATTTTCCACTCAACGTATAACCGCAACCGCGCACATTACAATATTGAATCTTTCTCTCTTCCCCACACTGAATAATCCCTTATCAAATTTAAATTCCACACACGCATGTACTGGTTTGGTCTGATTTGGTCTTTACTTAATCAGAAAAGTGAATTAATTAAAAATCCTACTCATATAATATATATATGAAAAGATTTGATCCATAGTCTGGCTTTCACATTGAGCTGCTTTGTTGTCGTCCTTTCCAAGACTGTACATGTAACAGTTAAAGATGTTTTTTAAAATGCTCCTTGAAGTTGTATAGAAACACGGGAAACTACATTTGATTTCAAGAAATGGTTTGAATTTTAGGTGTTACATGCATTAGTAATAAAGTTGAATTACTTTCTTAAAATTTAAATCAATTTTAAAGCATAGTACAGATATCCAGTCCAAGTCAAAATAACTTGCAAGGATGAAATCCTAATGCAAAAGTACAACCACTCCAATCACAGTTAAATACGTAGTGTAGTAGCAAGAATATGACTTACAGAACATTATTTATTACCATTATCTAAATGACATGCTGCTGAAAATTAGTGATTGCAAAAATGTCAATAACAGGTTACTTGCAAAGTACGGTAGTGATGGTAACATGTCACCGAGAAAGTGTGGTTGCAGTAATACGCAAGTACAGAGGAAGTTAGTATAACTGAAAGTAAAATGTTTGTTTTGTCTTCCATTGATAATGATACTTGAAACCCTTTAGTTAAATATTGCCAGTAAGAATCTTTAGGAGCTGTCCTATAGACAATTAAAGTGTTATATAGATATAGGTTCATAGGTAGGTATAGGTAGGTACTAGGCTATCTGCCCGAGGGCATTTATAAGCCTAGCCAGTGTGTGTAGGCTTTCGCCGCCCCATTGATTAATTAACTGATCCTCTGTCAAGCAGAGCCAATGAAGTGATCCCAGGGGTGTATTTTCTGTTACCTGCCTGATGTAATTTGGAATTTTGTTCCAAAGCATGGGGAGTCTCTGTGACAGGAATCTATCCCTCCAGCATGTTCTATTTATTGTTGTGGTGAGGTTTAGCTCACTAGAGCACGTGGCTCGCAGTGACTTGGATTTCTTTAGGTGGAGCATGTCCATCAATTCTGAGTTGGACATGGCTTTGTAAGTCAGGCAGAGATCACCTCTGAGTAAGCAATATGCCACTGAGTACAGCCGGAGTTTTTTCATTCGGGCTGCATAGGACGTATGTTTGAGACCAGTAATCCTCTTGGTGAGGTACTTTTGTGGTCTTTCCAGCTGTTGGAAGTGTCTTGTGAGGTACATCCCAAATGGGGCATTGTACTCTATGATGGGTCTAATGAGTGACGAGTAGAGGGGCACTATAACCTCTTTATTTCTAGATGCGAACCCTTTAGTAACTAGATGGGCCACATAGAAGGATTTCCTAACTACTTTGGCAATATGATTGTCAAAGGAGAGATTACCATCTACCTTGGTCCCCAGATCTCTTATTACATCTTCTGTATTAATGGGGCTGCCACCTATGTGGTAATTCGTGGGTGTTTTGTTTTTCCCCAAACAGGATGACTATGCATTTTTTGGCATTTAGCTTGAGGCCATGACTTTGACACCAGGTGTCCGTCTCAGTAAGGCCCTTTTGGAGGATGTCTGTGTCAGCCGGAGAGTCAATTATGGCTCCCAGTTTGCAGTCATCAGCGAACTTGGTTAGCCATAGTCCTATTGTGTTTGCCTGTACTTCTGAGAAGTATATGCTGAACAGTAAGGCTCCCAGGTCCGAGCCTTGCGGGACACCACTTGTGACTGGTTTAGAGTCAGACCTGGAGCCTGCTATTCTTACCGTGTGAGTTCTGTTTGTAAGCCAGTTGGCAACCCATCTCGTGACGTAGGGGTTTATGTTCAGGCTGGTTAGTTTTTCTGTAATACCCGAGTGGGGAATGGTATTGAAAGCCTTGGTGAGGTCAAGGTAGGCTGTGTGAACCCCCTTTGCCACATCTGTGGCCTTGGTGACTGTCTCGAAGAAGTCATCCAGGTTTAGTAGGCATAATCTGCCCTTAACAAAGCCGAACTGGGTCAGGTCAAGTGTTTGGAGGTTCCCAATGTCTTTGTTAAAGAGTTCCATGATGATGTGCTCCATAGCCTTGCAGACCAGACTAGTCAGGCTCATGGGGTGATAGTTACCAGGGTCAGTTGTGGCCCCTCCTTTGTGGAGAGGAATAACCATTGCTGTGCGCCATTCTGTGGCCACATAGCCTCTGGAGAGGCTGAGGTTGAACAGCGTGTTTAGGTGGGGGGGTTAGTTCGTTCTGTAGTTTGTGCAAGATGCCGCCTGGGACACCATCTAGTCCCATTGATGCTGTGTTTTTGGCTTTTGAATAGGCTGTTTTCATCTGTGTGTCTGTTATTTTTGGGACACTACACTTCCAGTATTGTTGTGGGCCCTTTTGGAGGTGTGAGGGGGTGAAGTTTGCACTGAATCTATCTGCCAGGATGTTGGCAATATCAGTAGGTTCAGTATATTTTGTGCTATTTTGCACTAGTTCAGTGCATATCTGCGAGTTGCCACTTAGATACTTGACATAGTTAAAGAAGGCTTTGTGGTTATCTTTTGAATCCTTGGCTATTTTTCTTTCGAAGTTAGCCTTAGATGATATCATGAGGGACCTCAGTTTCTTACTGATACTGATTAGGGATAGCTTTATTTGGGATTTGCTTTTTTTCTGAATTAGTTTCCTCCTTCTATTGTATAGCCTGTTTAATGCAGGAGTCCACCAAACTTGATTCCTTCTCTTAGAGGAGTGAATCTTGGTTTTGCTAGCGATGGCACGATCCATGCATCCTTGTAGGTGCTCAGAGTGCATTTGTAAAGGTTTCTGCATCTTGGGGGCAGCTTTATCCTTTAGCGTGGGGGCTGTGAAACCTACCACCTCTGTCTTAAGTAAGGTGAAGTTTGCTTTAGAAAAGTTTTTTACTGTGGTTTCCTTAGTTGGGGGTGGTGGTGGGATGTGGACATCCAGAGTGATTAGTTTATAGTCTGATCTAACCAGTGACGGGTTGACCTTTGGTGTGGAACACGTCGCCCATGTTGGTGATGACCAGGTCCAATATGTTTTCACCTCTGGTAGGGGAGTTTACCAGCTGATCCGGGGCGTTTGAGTTGATGAATTCCAGGAAGCGCTGAGCCTGGGAATTTGTACTAGAGTAGTTTTCCCAGTGAATGGTAGGGGAATTGAAATCCCCCAATCTCAGGGTGTTTGGTAAGACCTTCATGATGTCCTTCAAGGATGCATCTGCAGTCCTTACAAAAGGGTAGTCCTGTCGTCAGGCAGCCATTCGGTCGGCCGGATTCCAAAGTCTGGGTCTGGCTTCGGCTGGTGTCGCACTTCACCCGACGTCATAGCTGCAGTTTTTCGGGTATAAAGGCATCAGCCGACGCCCTTTTCCTCAGTCTTTCTTGCCGCGTGGCGCCCGAAGCAGAAGCTGTTCGCAAGTGCTGGTCGGTCAGAACCAGAGATTACTACTACCGAATACTACTTCGAAGACTTCTAAAAAGCTAAGTACCCCATTGGGGACTCTTTCTTGCCTCAGCCGATGTCAGAAAAAGTGAATAACGGTTTAACTTGTGGGAAACAAATACCTCATAAAGATTTCCACTCTTTCTGCTTACCTTGTTTAGGCCCAGACCACGACGTAGCAGCTTGTCTAGCCTGTGCTTCTTTTAACCGATGGACGCTTAGACGTCGGTCGGAATTTGCAGAACAGTTTTTCGGCTCTGATTTTGCTTATATCATGCTGTCGGACCCTCCGACTTCACAAATTACCAAAAAACGCAGGGAAAAGGACCGACACTCGCGGTCCGCGGTTTCGGCCGAAACCGCGGTTAAGCCAACCACGAGTGTCTCGGTTTCGGCTGAAACCGAGCAAGCGGTTCTTCTCCCAGCCGAAAACATGCCTTCTACCGAGGCCTCTTCTAGCCTGGTGGAATCGGCTTCTGAAATCCAACCTTCAGTTGCGGTTTCTCAGGAATTATCTGACACTATTCCCTTGGATATTTCAACCCCTGCACGTGGAGCTGCTAGGCCTCCTGCAGCCATGTCTATTAAGGCCTTTGCCAGGGCTAAAGCAGCCAAAGCTTCAAAAACGGTGCCTGTCAAACCCCCCTCTCACAGGCCCAGCACCAGTTCCCATATGCTTTCTTTGGCTGAGGATCTCATTTCTTTAATTCGTGGATCCCAGCCTCATCCAGACAGGACCTCTCATCCACCTCCAGAGAAGAGGCCTAGAGCAGAGCCCCCTGAGCCAGTATCCACAGATGATTCCTCTGATGACTCAGAACATACAGACCCTCCTGAGGCTCCTTATTCCCCTTACGAAGACTCTGATGCTGAAGAGTCCATTCCTTCAGCCTCTCCACCTGAGGAATTTTCCTTTGGGGAAACCTTGCATGCTATGAGGGAACAATTTCAGTGGCAGGGCCAAGATTTCTCTGACTCCAGAAAAAGGCTTAGAACCTTTCTACATTTGCCACAGCATAGGCCTTTAGCTATACCTCCAGTTCTTTCTGTTGTAGATGATGCATTTAATGATGCTTGCACTGCTCCTGATTCATTACCTCCGGCCCCTGCTAAGCCCGATAGGTTCTACAGGGTCCCGGACACTCATCACCATTTATACAAGGCTCCTTTTGCAGATCCAGAGACTATCTCCCAGGGCCCTAAAGCTGTAGCAACTACATCTACTAAAAACCCCCTCCCCTCTGAAAGGGAATCCAGATCCTTAGAGAGATGGGTTAAAAAAGTTTACACCTCTGCTACTTTGTCAGCTAGAGCTTTGAACTGCCAATTTCATATGATTCAATATCAAGAGTTTATGCTTGACCAGTTAACTAAAAAGCTGTCCTCTGAAGAATCTTTAGATAAAAAATATGTTCAGGAAATGGTACATAACATACAGCAGGTTAGTAACCACTCTTTAAAATGTGGCTATGATGCACTGGAGGCTTCCTTTAGATCAGCCATGACTGGCACAGTTATCAGGAGGCATGCATGGTTGAAAGAGCAGGCATTACCAGACCATGTCAAATCAAAGCTTTTGGATGCACCCATGGACAAAGTCAATTTATTTGGTTCCCCTGCACAGCAGGTACTAAAAAAGATGGAAGAGAAGGCGAAATCTGTACAAACAGTGAACGATTTCTTACAGGTTCAACCTCCAAGGTTTAGCAGGAACTGGCCCTCCAAGAATTGGTCCTTTCCGGACTCCTCTAAGACACAGAGAGGCAGGAATAGGTGTTCAAGAGGCAGAAACCAAGCAAGGGGTGCCTACAGGGCACGCCAGTGGCAAGGTAACAACCAGCGAGGCACGGACGCAGCCACCACCACTACAACAACACAATCACAGTGACTTGGCTGTGGCGCCTACCAGGGAACAACTGGAAGCACCCTTAGGCGGAAAGCTAACCTTATTTTCAAAGAACTGGCATTGCATCACAAGGGAAAAATGGATTTTGCAAACTATAGACCAAGGTTACAGGTTCCATTTCCATACTCTACCAGGAAAGAGAGGAATGCCAAACCTACCACCTACTCAAAGGGCAGAAGCTCTAAAGCAAATATCTCAATTATTAAGAATGAGAGCTGTGGAAAAGGTACCATCTATGGAACAAGGAAAGGGATTTTACTCCAGACTCTTCCTGGTACCAAGAAAAGAGAACAAATGGAAGCCTATTCTCGACCTGTCCGCTTTAAACACATTCCTCATTGTTCCAAAATTCAAAATGCTGACCCTACAGCAGCTTCTTCCCATGCTGGGCAAGGAGTCTTGGCTGGTAACTCTAGATCTCAAGGAGGCATACCTGCACGTCCCCATACGACCAATTTGCAGAAGATACCTCAGATTTCTTGCAGGATCAGAGCATTATCAATTTTCAGCATTGCCCTTTGGCTTATCTACTGCGCCCAGAGTGTTCACGAAATGCCTGGCATCAGTAATTGCTCATTGCAGACTTCAGGGGATCCAAATTTATCCCTACCTGGACGACTGCCTGATACAAGCTGACAACAAAAGCAAGCTAACAGAAGACTTACAAAGAGTCATTTACCTGCTGCAAGCCCTGGGATATACAGTCAATATAAAAAAGTCAAGGCTGATTCCATCCCAAAGAATAACTTTTCTGGGTGCAGAGCTGGACACATCAAGACAAATGGCATTCCTAACTGCAGAAAAGAAAGAGCAACTACCTCTCTACATCTTGGAATTAACAAAGCAGAACCATCTAACTGCAAGAAAAGTACTGCAAGCCCTAGGCTTCATGGCATCCTGCATAATTCTGGTCCCTCATGCCAGACTGCATATGAGAAAGCTACAGTGGTACCTAAAGAATTTGTGGTCCCAACACAAGCACAGCCTAGAAACCAAAATTCCAATAATCCCATGCCTGAAGCAAGAGTTCCTATGGTGGGCTCAGGCCTGTCAATCAAACACAGGATTGCCCTTCTGCAACAGTCAACCAAGCCAAACCTTCACGACAGATGCCTCAGACCTCGGTTGGGGCACACATGCTGGACAAGTGCATACAAGGCTTATGGACTCAAGACCAGCTGCGCCTGCACATAAATCTAAAGGAAATGCTGGCAGTAAAATTGGCAATCCAGTCATTCAGACCATTTCTCCAAGAAGGTCAGTCGATGATAAGGACAGACAACACCACAGTTATGTGGTACATCAACAAACAGGGAGGCACACATTCATATCCTCTATGCCGGCTGGCACTGGACCTATGGGATGTGGCTGTGAGCTACAACATTCAGTTACAAGCAATTTTTGTACCGGGAAAAGAAAACATTCTAGCAGACATATTAAGCAGAACTACCACAGATGCCCACAAATGGATGCTGCATCCGGACATCTTCAAAGCCATCACAAGAGAATGGGGATTACCACAAATAGACTTATTTGCATCCCCACTCAATCACCAGCTAAAGAAATTCTGCACAAGGACATACCACCCACTTGCTTGGAAGGTGGACTCCTATCTTTCAGTTGGAAAACCCTGACAGCATATGCAGTCCCACCACTTCCTTTGATGCACAAGGTGCTTTTGAAGATCAAAGAGGAACGTCCAAGGATCATTCTGATAGCTCCAGACTGGCCAAGACAACATTGGTACCCATTGCTGAGGAGCATGTCTCGGGAACAAATATGGGCACTGCCCCTGATCCCATTGCTGTTAACACAGAACAACTACAACATCCTGCATCCAAACCTGAAAACTCTGCAGCTAACTGCCTGGAACATTACATAAGAACAATTAACCCAAATTTATCCCAAAGGGTTAAAGACACAATCCTTGAGGCTCGTAGACCTTCAACAAGAAAGAATTATGCAGCAAAATGGAAAAGACATCTCATTTGGAGGACTGCAAAGGGAGAAGATGTGGCACTGGTAAACATAGCCAACATCCTGGAGTACTTGGCAGAGCTCTTCCATACAGGCCTGTCCTATTCTTCCATCAAGATACATGCATCAGCTATTTCAGCAGAATACAGCTTGGATCCTCCTGTCTTCTCTCATCCTCTGCTCAGACAGTTTCTGAGAGGAATTAAAAATGTAAAACCTCCCAGGAAACCACCATTGCCAGCATGGGACTTGAACTTTGTGCTAGAAAAATTGACACTTCCCTTCGAACCAGCAGCAACAGCAGAATTACAATACTTATCCTGAAGACTGCTTTCCTGCTGGCAATCACCTCAGCAAGAAGGGTCTCTGAACTACAGGCATTAATGGCAGTGCAACCCTTCCTGATCTTCCATCAAGATAGAGTGTCCATGAGAACGAATCCTACATTTATGCCTAAGGTGGTATCCAGAGTGTCTTTAAATCAGGCTATCCACCTACCTACATTCTTCCCCAACCCACAGAACAGGGGAGAAAGACTGTTGCATACCTTGGATTTACATAGACAATTACGCTACTACCTGGACAGGACCAAGTCCAATAGAAAAACTGACCAGCTTCTGGTAGCATATGCAACAGGAAAGGAAGGAAAACCAATTTCAAAACAGACAATCTCCAAATGGATAGGAAATTGCATTAGATTTTGTTACTCCTACCATGGAAAGAAAACTCCAGAGAACATCAGGCCTCACTCCACAAGAGCTCCACAAGGGCTACAGCCACTACCACAGCTTTCTTACGAGGAGTGGCTACCAAGGACATTATAGAGGCTGCTACTTGGACCTCCGTGCATACATTTGCCAAGCATTACAATTTACCTTTATACTCTAGATCCCGAGCAGGTTTTGCCACTGCTGTTTTGCAAGGGATCCTAACTACACCATAATCTCTCCTTTTTTCCTCCCCCCCTAGTTTAGCTATGGTATTCTACCCATTTGTAAGGACTGCAGATGCATCCTTGAAGGACATAGTACAGTTTTGTACCTACCATAAATGTAGATGTCCGATAGGAATGCATCTGCAGTCAGGATTACCCACCCACCTTCCCTCTGTGGTACTCCTAGGGTATTTGCCATCCTTCAGCTAGCTTGGGGGGGATCTATTATGGTGTATTTGTTTGTATATATGTACATACATGCTTATTTTATGTGTTTGCTCTCTACTATTTGGAAACATTGGCATTTATCCAAATTTAGCTATCCAAGAGGGCACCTGGCATCTGGGGCAAGAAACACTGAGGAAAATGGCGTCGGCTGATGCCTTTATACCCGAAAAACTGCAGCTATGACGTCGGGTGAAGTGCGACACCAGCCAAAGCCAGACCCAGACTTTGGAATCCGGCCGACCGAAGGGCTGCCTGACGACAGGACTACCCTTTTGTAAAGACTGCAGATGCATTCCTATCGGACATCTACATTTATGGTGGGTACAAAACTGTACTTTTTCCAGTGTCTCCAGAAAGGTGGAGTGGTGGTCTTGCGTCATGGAGAGGGTGATCTGTAGGAGGCCACAATTTGCATTGCAGAGTTGCCCGATGTTAGTTGAACATGGATGATCTCAGAGGTATCATGCTGTGCCACTAACCTGGAGGTGTAGGTATCCTTGATGAATATGGATACACCCCCTCCTTTTGTGTTTCGGTCTGTGTTCTGTGGCTGAAACGTGTGGTATGAGTTGTAGCCTGGAAGTGCTGGGGTGCTCTCTGGAGCCTTGAACTAGGTTTCAGTTACTGCACAGATGTCGACGTTCTCCATACTGAGGAGTGCTTCGAGCTCGTGCATTTTGAGATTTAAACTCCTGGCGATGAGTAGCATAACCCTCAGTTTTTTGTTAATTGTGCTGTTTATGGAGGTGGGTTTGACTTTTGAGCCTTGCCTAAAAAAGGCAGTATGGGGGCAGCAAGAGCCTTGGTCAGTATTCGAAAGCCTAGGGGTGACAGGTGCAAGCAGTCTCTTGCGAAGCAACGCGGCTTGTCGAGCATGTCGTCCCAGGTTGACAAACACTGGATCCCCTTTGAATGACACCAGACGTTTAGCCAATTTGTTGAAATTGATCATTTTTTCTTTATACTGGGGTATCATTCTTGGTGAGGGCAGGATGCTGGTCAGGGTCATACCAGCCTGGGCTACATGATCAGAGAGCTCATCCATGCCTGTCTTCATGTAGTCCAGGGAGGTACGTCTCGGGTCATTCACATATGATCATTCTTAATATTTATATTATTGTATAGGATTTCAAAAATCTAGTTTATAATTTTTGGTACATTTTTGAAGGAAGAGTTGTGTACTATTCTATATAGATCCTTAGTGTATTCTGTGACACTCTGAAGAACTAACCCATCATTAGGGGCTAGGCCATAGGTTGACAATATACGTTGTGTGCTTAAAGCTGGTTGGTTTTCTATACATTGCAACCAACAAAATAATTTACTATTCTCCCATGATCCAGGAATCTCTGTGTTTTATCAGGGAAATCTCTTGTAATAGTAAAAGGTATTAAAAATCTATACCACAGTTTTAGATCTAAGTTTGTGTTAATGAAACTTTTTGCTCTTGAGGTAATGCCTTTGCTAATGAGGTTAGTGACGTAGAATACCTTCCTTACCACAGTAGACACATGGTGGTCAAAGTTTAGGCTGCAGTCAACTTGCGTTCCCAAGTCTCTCACTACTGAGTTGTTACTTAGGGTATTATTATTATTTACATGATAGTCTGCAGGGATATTGTTTTTACAGAAGGGGATGACTATGCATTTTTTGCATTAAATTTGAGTCTATAGCTTTGGCACTTATCATTGGTTTGTGTTGGTCCCTCTTGAAGTATATTGACATCGTTTGGAAATTAGGTGCTGTCAGTGTAGCCCCAGTCAGCATACTTACTCAGCCACAGCCCTTCTGTTTTGGCCTGTACTTCTGAGAAATATATTCCAAACAATAGCGGGTCCAGCACTGACCCCCTGTCGAACTCCACTGGTGACAGGTCTGCTTGTTGAGGTAAAGTCCCCAGCTTTGAGTGTGATCTGTTTGTGAACCAGTCAGCAACCCACCTGATGACATAAGGGTTGATTTTCAACTGGGAGAGTTTATCAATGATGTCTGAATGTGGTATTGTGTCAAAGGCCTTGACTAAATCAAGGTAAGCTTTATGCACATATTTGTCTTTGTCTGTGGTTCTGGTGACATTTCTGAAGAATTCCACCAGGTTTTACAGGCATGACCTGCCTTTGACGAAACCAAACTGTGTCTGATCAAGAGTCTGGAGTTCAATTGTATTCTTATTTATAAGATCCATGATGATTTGTTCCATGGCCTTACAGATAAGGCTGGTTAAGCTTATGGGTGTAGTTTCCAGCATGTGCCGCTCTACCCCCCCTTTATGAATGGGGGTGACTGTTGCTGTTTTCCATTCTGTAGGACAAAGCCAGCACTCAAGCTGTGGTTGAAGCGAGTACCTAATGGAGATGCTAACTCATTTTTTAGACTATTTAAAATGCAACCTGGGATGCCATCCAGTCCCATAGAGACTGTGATTTTTTGGCCTTGGAGAGAGCATTAATGACTTGCTCTTTGGAGATGCAATGTGGGGGAGATGTAGAGGGAATGCTTTGTGGGATGCTTGGAGGGGATGGGGGGGGGGTGATTTTCACCAAAACTGTCAGCTAATAGGTTAGCTATTTTCACAGGCTCAATGTGTGTGATTCCATCCACAGCAATTCAGCACATGTCTAGATCCTGTCTTTTAGGTTATGGATATAGCTGAAGAATGCTTTGTGGTTATGTTTTCCTATTGTTGCTAAATTTTTTTTGAAGTTGCCCATAGAGGATTTTACAAGTTGTCTTGTTTGTTTGCTCAGTCAGAGGAGGGTGTTCTTCCAAGTGCTGGGCCCAGTCTTTTTTTATTCTTAGACAGCAACTTCTTCCTGTTGTTGTATAACTTATTAATGCTAGATGTCCACCAGGGAGTCTTGCTTTTTCTTGAGGATCTTGTTTTGATCCTCTCAGCTTCAGCTGTGTCAATACAAAGTGTTTGTACAGGGCATTTGTGTATACCTTAGATTCACTGTCAGTGCCATTTGTAGGAACAGGAGCTTGGAAATGACTTATGCTGTCCCTTAGGAGGGTATAATTAGCTTTGGTGAAATATTTGCTTGATTTCACCTAAAAGGGTGTCCGGTGATGTTCATCGTGCATACAGCTGCAATCATAACAGATGGGTTTTCCTGCCGTCAGGCGGGTCCTCGGTCGGCCGAATTCCAAAGTCTAGGTCCGGCGTCGGTTGTCGCCGCTTCCTCCCCGACGTCAGTGCGACGGGTATAAAAGAACCAGCCGACGCCATTTTCTTCAGTCTTTCTTGCCGCGCGGTGCCCGAAGCAGAAGCAGTTCGCAAGTGCCGGTCAGTCAGCTCCTGAGATTACGAATATTTTTCAACCGAAGTCTTCTTGAAAGCTAAGTACCCCGTTGGGGAAACTTTTCTTGCTTCAGACCGATGTCAGACCAAGTTAATAATTGCATTTCATGTGGGAAGCAAATACCGCATAAGGATTTTCATTCCCTCTGCATTCCTTGCTTAGGCCCAGACCACGACATCTCGGCCTGTCATTTTTGTGCTACATTCAACATTAAGCGTCGGGCGGAGTTCGCCCAACACTGTTTTGGCAAAAAATTTAATTATATTATGTCGTCGGATACTCAGACTCCAGTTTTGAGTAAAAGACGCAAAGATAAGGACCGACATACGAGGTCCGTGGCTTCTACCGACACCACGCCAAAGCCGACTACAGGTGGTCCGGTTCTCAGTGAGGCAGCTACGCAGCCCCTGACTACCGACAACACTTCATTGGCGGTGTCTACTGTGCCCGAGGTCGCAGGCTCTTCGGCCCACACCCCGACTACAGATACCGAAGCCACTCTTGGCGGTGAAACTCCGAGTTTAGACAGGTCTGCCACCTCTCAAGGTGTCTTCAGGCCTTCCTCTTCTTTTTCCATCAAGGCTTTCAATAAGTCTAAAGCAGCCATGCATACTAAAAGACAAGCTCCACAGGGCCCTTCTCAAGGCCCCATGCCTAAAAAGCAGATGCTCAAAATGGCTGAGGATTTGATTACTCTTATCAGGGGTTCTCAAACCCTGGACAAAGGCCCAGAGTGGAGGAAGAATCCCCCTCCTCGGACCAGGCCTCCATTATTTCAGAACATTCTGAAGACCAGGAACATTCATACTCCCCTTTTGAAGATTCTGATGCAGAGGAATCCATTCCCTCTGTCCCCCGAGGATTACTCTTTTGGGGAAACCTTGCATACCTTGAGGGAACACTTCCACTGGGAAGGCCAAGAGTACTCAGACTCCAAGAAAAGGCTTAAGGATTTTCTCTTGCTCCCTCAGCACAGGCCTCTGGCTATACCTCCTGTCTTAGACATTCTAGATGATGTGTATTCGGAGGCCTGTCTTAACCCAGACTCTCTTCCTCCAGCCCCAGTCAAGCCTGACTGGTATTACCGGGTTCCTGACTCACACCAATTCCTATACAAAAGCCATGCGGCTGACCCAGAAACTGTCTCACAGGGCCCCAAGGGAATTAAGACCTCCACTGCTAAAAATCCATTACCTTCAGAGAGAGATTCCAGAGCTTTAGAAAGGTGGGGGAAAAAGGTATACACCTCGGCCACCTTAACCATGAGGGCATTAAACTGTCAGTTCCATATGTTAAAGTACCAACAGTTTCTGTTACCACAGTTGAGAAGCAAAATGTCACAACCTGAACAACCAGACTTGAAGGAGTTGCAGGATTTGATACACAATGCAGAACAAGTGGGTAAACATACCTTGCAATTTGGTTTTGATGCTTTAGAGGCCTCATGTAGAGCTGCCGTTACAGGATCAGTCATACGTAGACATGCCTGGCTCAAAGAGCAAACCTTAACAGATCATGTCAAAGCTAAATTACTAGATGCCCCTCTGCAAAAAGATGTATTGTTTGGCGTTAAAGCTGAGGAGGTATTAAAGAAAATGGAGGAAAAGGCAAAATCAATGCAAACAGTGAAAGATTTTCTACAGGTACAACCTCCACGTTTCAGTAGAAATTGGCCTTCTAAAAATTGGTCCTTTCCAGCCACGGACAGACCCCAAAGAGGTAGATACAGGCGCCCGAGGGACAGAGGGCAATCTCAAGGATCGTTTAGAGGCAGACAATGGCAAGCACCTACACAAAGAGGTGGTGAGGATAGTTCACAGCCATTCAGAAAGCAGACCCAATGACTTTCCCCTTTGCATACCAAGCAAGGCTCAAATGGCAGCACCTTTAGGTGGAAAACTGGCATTTTCGAAAAATTGGCATATTGTCACAAAAGACAAATGGATCCTGGACATTATAGACAGAGGCTACAGATTCCACTTTCACACCCTTCCAAAAATGAGAGGCATGCCAAACCTGCCACACAATCAAAGGGCAGAGGCACAAAAACAAATTTCAGATCTCATGGACATGAAAGCTATTCAAGAGGTACCTGCACAAGAACAGGGTCAAGGTTTTTATTCCAGACTATTCCTGGTACCAAGGAAGGGAAAAGATTGGAGACCTATTTTGGACCTCTCCATCCTAAACACATTTTTACTCGTGCCAAAATTCAAGATGCTCACATTACAGCAGCTTCTTCCCATGCTGGGCAAGGAGTCTTGGCTGGTAACATTGGACCTCAAGGAGGCATACCTGCATGTCCCAATCAGACAAGATTGCAGAAGATACCTCAGATGTCTTGCAGGTTCAACCCATTATCAATTCTCTGCATTGCCCTTTGGCTTATCTACTGCACCCAGAGTGTTTACGAAATGCCTGGCATCAGTAATTGCCTACTGCAGACTTCAAGGAATACAAATATACCCATATTTGGACGACTGCCTGATCCAAGCGGACAGCAAGCACATACTTCTGAAACATCTGGCTTTTGTAATAATGTTGTTGAATTCTCTGGGATACACAGTCAACAAAAAGAAATCAAGGCTAATACCCTCTCAAACAATAATTTTCCTGGGTGCCAACTTGGACACAAACACCCGGATGGCCTACCTCACGCCAGAGAAACGGGGGCAACTAACTCAATACTTCAGAAAACTAGCAACTTTTACCAGGCTGACTGCAAGGAAAATCCTGCAGGCTCTGGGATTCATGGCATCTTGCATCCTACTAATCCCATGTGCAAAGCTGCATATGAGGAAACTTCAATGGTACCTGAAAAACCTATGGTCTCAACACAGCCACAGTTTGGAAACAATAATACTACTGATTCCATGTCTTCAAAAGGAATTTCTGTGGTGGGCTCAAGCATGCCAAAGAAACACAGGTCTCCCATTCTGCAAGCCTCAAGCAAATCAAGTCATCACAACAGACTCCTCGGACTATGCCTGGGGGGCGCACATGACAGATCGGTGCATTCAGGGCAAATGGTCCCAAAAAGAAAAGCACCTACACATCAGTCAAAAGGAAATGCTAGCAGTAATAAATGCTATTATATTTTTCAAAAACCTACTGCATCCAGGTCAGCTATTGATAAGGACAGCCAACACCACAGTAATGTGGTACATAAACAAACAGGGAGGAACCCATTCATACCCCCAATGCAGGCTGGCCATGTCTCTTGGGAACATGGCTCTGGAATTACAAATCGAACTTCAAGCACAGTACTTGCCAGGCAAGGAAAACATGCAGGCAGACAACCAAAGCAGAAATAGGACAGATCCACACGAATGGAAGTTGCATCCTCAAGTTTTTACAAAGATAATTCAAGCATGGGGAAGGCCAGACATAGATCTCTTTGCCTCCCACAGAAATCACCAATTGGCAAAATTCTGCTTAAGGACCTTTCATCCACAGGCCTGGAGAGTGGACGCACTTTCTTTCAGTTGGACAACAATGACAGTTTATGCCTTTCCACCTCTTCCTCTGCTGCCCAAAATTCTATTAAAAACCAGAGCAGACAGACCAAAGATGATTCTCATTGCTCCAGACTGGCCAAGACAACACTGGTACCCACTCCTGAGGAGCCTGACACATTCCCCACCATGGATCCTACCTCTAATGCCTCTTCTACTGACTCAGCACAACTTCAAAACTCTTCACAGTCAGCTGAAAACACTCAATCTGGCTGCATGGAAGATTCCTTAACTTCACAACAGACCCTACTCTCCAAGGAGGTGCAGGATGTCATTTTGAAGGCCAGAAGGCCTTCTACTAGAAAAGCTTACTCCGCAAAATGGAAACGGTTTTGTGCCTGGAATGAGAAAAAGGGTCAGAATCCTGGAATACTGAATTTACCTCAAATATTACAGTACCTAGCTGAGATGCTAAGCAGTGGACTTTCATTCTCTTCCATCAAAATCCATGCCTCAGCCATTTCTGCAGAATACAACACTGATCCTCCTTTATTCTCTCACCCCCTCTTAAGACAGTTCCTCAGAGGGGCTAAGAATATAAAACCCCCAAGGAAACAACCAGCACCTGCTTGGGACCTCAATTTCATTCTAGAAAAACTGACCTTGCCTCCTTTTGAGCCAGCTGCCTCAACAGAACTGCAATATTTGTCCTGGAAAACAGCCTTCCTTCTGGCTATCACCTCCAGCTCGCAGGGTATCGGAACTACAAGCCCTCATGGCTGTGCAGCCTTTCATCATTTTCCATCAGGATAGAGTTTCCTTACGAACCAATCCGTCCTTTATGCCAAAGGTAGTATCCAGGGTAGCTTTGAATCAGGCTATCCACTTACCTACCTTTTACCCTAATCCTCAAAACAAGGGGGAGAAACTACTACATTCCTTGGACATCCACAGACAGCAGCATTATTATTTGGACAGAACAAAGCCTTTCAGAAAATCAGAGCAACTCTTTGTGTCCTATGCTACAGGAGCTCAAGGGAAGCCAATTTCCAAACAGACAATCTCAAAATGGATAGCCCACTGCATACGCTTTTGTTACACTTTTCATGGTAAAACTGTGCCTGCAGGCATCGGATCTCACTCCACAAGGGCCACAGCTACCTCTGCAGCTTTCCTCAGGGGGGGTTCCTACCAAAGATATTTTGGAAGCAGCCACTTGGAGTTCTGTACATTACTTCTCCAAGCACGATCACCTACCATTATACTCCAAATCTAGAGCAGGCTTTGCCACTGCAGTCTTGCAGGGCATCCTGGCTCCTCCTAGTTCCAACTAGTGCCTACCACCCCTTTTTTAGCTTTGGGATTCTACCCATCTGTTATGACTGCAGCTGTATGCACGATGAACATACTACAGTTTTGTACCTACCATAAATGTAGATGTTAGAGTGCTAATACAGCTGCAGTCCAGGTTTCCCTCCCTCCTTCCCCTCTTGGAACAGGCCTAATGGTTAACACCTCCTCATACAACCTGATTGGGGTATTCATTTATGGTGTATTTGCTTGCAACTACTGTTTTTTGATTATATTGCATTGCATTATTACATAAATTTATGTATTGCCTTCCTTCTGGGGGCACCTGACATCTGGGGCAAGAAAAACTGAAGAAAATGGCGTTGGCTGGTTCTTTTATACCCCTGTCGCACTGACGTCAGGGAGGAAGCGACGACAACCGACGCCGGACCTAGACTTTGAAATTCGGCTGACCGAGGACCCGCCTGACGGCAGGAAAACCCATATGTTATGACTGCAGCTGTATTAGCACTCGAACATCTACATTTATGGTAGGTACAAAACTGTACTTTATAGTTACTTCAAATATGACTGATTTGTGATCAGATTTATCCACTGAGAGGCCTATACTTGTGGTGGTGCAGTGGATGTTCTTCGTGTTTCACTGTTGCAGTCATTACATTTGGGTAATCTGCTGGCAGGTTGCCCTTAGTCGGACTGATTAACAAAGTTTTGTGTCCTGCGTCAGTTTCTGTCCCTTCTTCCATGACGTCAGGGGTATAAAACTTGCAGCTGACGCCTTTACATCAGTCTTTCTTTACGTGTGATGCCCGAAGCAGTTCGCAAGTGCCGGTCGGCTGACTCCTGAAATTTTCGTTTTCGAGTTTCAGAACCAAAGTCTTCAACTAAAAGCTAAGTACCCCGTTGGGGAAACTTTTTCTTGATCCTTACCGATGTCAGTAAAAGTTAATAATTGTATTACTTGTGGGAAGCAAATACCTCATAAGGATTTTCATTTGTACTGTATTCCTTGCCTAGGCCTTGACCACGACGTACCTTGCTGTCGGTTTTGTGCTTTATTCAATCAGCGCACTATCCATCGTCGGTACATTTTTGCTTCTAAATATTTTGGTTCTCGATTTAATTATCCAGAAATGACGTCAGTTAGCCATCCGACTACCAGAATACCTAAAAAATGCAAAGAAAAAGACAGAGACAGGCCGTTGAGGTCCAAAACTGCTGACGACGCTTCTCCTAAGCCAGTCGCTAGTTTGCCGGTACTCAGTGAGGTGCTTTCGCAGCCCCTGATACCCACTACTTCTGATTCGCAGGCCTCTACTGAGACCCATTCGTCGTCCAGTATGTAGCGAGATGCTTCATCTATCGAACCCTTGGATGTCTCTACCTTGGATGGGTCCGGAGCCGCTGTGCAGGCACCCGCTTCTGAGGGTGTATTCAGGCCTAGAGACTTGCATAGTAAACAGACTCCACCTTCAATGCTAAGGCATAAATCTCGATCTGTGTTTAGAAAACCGACACCCAGGCCACATGTGCAGGCCCCTATGCCTAAAAAAACAAATGGTCAAAATGGCTGAAGATTTAATTACTTTGATCAGGGGTAGTCACTCCCTCCTTCTAAGAGGCCTAGGGCTGAACTTGATTATAACTCTTCTGAACAGGACTCATTTTCCTCTGACTCCTTCTAATGACCTGGATTTGTCCATACCTACTTATGAGGATTCTGATGCAGAGGATTCCATTCCCTCTGCTTCTCCCCCTGATGATTTTTCTTTTGGGGAAACTTTACATACCTTAAGGGAGCATTTCCACTGGGAAAGTCAGGAATTTTCTGAATCCAAAAAGAGGCTTAGGGATTTCCTTCTTCCTCAGCATAGGCCTTTGGCTGTACCTCCTGTTCTAGACATTGTTGATGATGTGTTTTCAGAATCCAGTATGGCCCCTGATTCCCTGCTTCCAGCCCCTAGTAAACCAGACAGATACTACAGAGTTCCTGAGTCCCACAAATTTATTTTCAAAAATCCTGTTGCGGATCCAGAAACAATTTCTCAGGGGCCCAAGGGCATTAAGGCTTCTACTGCTAAAAATCCCACCCCTTCTGATAGAGACTCCAGGGTGCTGGATAGATCGGGTAAAAAGGTTTATACTTCTGCAACCTTGGCCAATCAGGGCTTTAAACTGTCAATTTCATATGCTAAATTATCAACAGCATATCATGGGACTGCTTAAACAGAAAATGATGTTGATTTCTGACTGTGTGGAAAATAAAGATTTACAGGATTTATTGCATTCACCTGAACAAGTTGGAAAACATACTTTGTAATGTGGTTTTGATTCTTTAGAGGCCTCTTGCAGGGCTGCTGTTAACTGGGTCTGTGCTTAGAAGGCATGCTTGGCTTAAGGCACAATCTCTGCCTGATCATGTTAAAGGACCGTCTGTTTGTAAATAAGGCTGAAGAAGTTCTAAAAAAAGATGGAAGATAAAGCTAAATCTATGCAAACTGTGAAAGATTTCTTAGAAGTACAACCTCCCAGATTTAGTAGACACTGGCCTACTAAGAACTGGTCCTTTCCAGAGCCACTCAAGCCAAACCCAGACACTCAAAAAGCACCAGGTTTTAGTCCCAAGGGACTCTCAGAACTAAGCAATGGGGTGCTTCCACTTCCAAATCTGGAAATAAGACACCACCCTATGGTAAACAGTCTCAATGACTTTCCTTTAAAATTACCAAGCACTTACCTCTCAGCCGCCCCTTTGGGGTGGAAACTGGCTTTTCATGCAAAAAAATGGCAACTTATAACCAAGGACAAATGGGTTTTAGATATAGTGTCCCAGGGATACAGATTTCATTTCCACAAGTTGCCAACTCCAAACGGGTGGCCAGATCTGCCCCCAAATCAGTGGGCAGAGGCTCAGAAACAAGTATTTTTCCTCCTAAACATGGGGGCTATTCAGCTAGTTCCAGAAGAGGAAAAGGGACACAGTTTCTATTCCAGACTTTTCCTGGTACCCAGAAAAGACAAATCATGGCATCCAATTCTGGACCTGTCTACTCTCAACACCTTTCTGGACATTCCAAAATTCAAGATGCTAATTCTTCACCAATTACTTCCTATGCTAGGTAAGGATGTTTGGTTGGCAACTCTAGATTTAAAAGAGGCTTACCTGCCTATCCCAGTCAGGAAATCTTGCAGAAGATACCTTTGCTTCAAAGCAGGCTACTTGCATTATCAGTTCTCTGCACTGCCCTTTGGCTTGTCTACTGCACCCATGGTATTCACAAAGTGCCTGGCTCCAGTAATTGCATTTTGCAGGCAAAGAAGTATTCAAATATATCCATACTTGGACGATTGCCTAATTCAGGCAGAAAACCAGGCCACTCTTCTAAAACATCTGGCATTTGTAAAAAGGGTTCTAACTGGTCTAGGGTACACCATAAACGAAAAGAAATCACAACTGGTACCCTCTCAAAAAATTACATTCCTGGGTGCAAGCTTGAATACAACTACCCAGATGGCTTTCCTTACGCCAGAACAGCAAATTCATTTGGTGATTTACTTCAAACAGGTGGCCACAAAAACCCTGCTATCTGCAAGACCAATACTGCAAGCCTTTGGGTTCATGGCCTTCTGCATTTTTCTAATTCCATATGCAAAGTGCATATGAGGAAACTTCAGTGGTACTTAAAAAGTTTATGGAATCAACATTGTCACAGCCTGGAAACAATGATTCCTATCATACCTTGCCTGTGCCTAGAGATCCTATGGTGGGCAGAGGCTGCCACCAAAACAAGGGACCGCCATTCACACCACCCCCTGCCGCCCACACCCTAACTACAGATGCATCAGACTGTGCATGGGGGGGGGGCTCATCTGGCAGGGAAGTGCATTCAGGGCAAATGGAGCACAAATCAAATGCACCTTCATATCAATCAAAAATAAATGCTAGCTGTACAGAATGCTGTGACGGCCTTCAAGGACTACCTTCATCCAGGGCAACTGCTGGTAAAGACGGACAACACCACAGTTATGTGGTACATAAACAAGCAGGGGGGTACACATTCCTACCCCCTCTGCAGACTAGCCAAGACATTGTGGAACATGGCTTTGAGCTACCAAGTGCAACTACAAGCTCAATTCCTGCCAGGAAAGCAGAATATTCTGGCAGATGAACTAAGCAGAAATCTCATGGACCCACATGAATGGAAACTGGAAACACGGATTTTCAACATGTTGACACATAAATGGGGGAGCCCAGACATGGATCTTTTTGCCTCACCCCACAACTACCAGTTGGACAAATTTTGCACAAGAACTCATCACAAAAAACCCTGGAAAGTGAATGCTCTGTCCTTCAGCTGGAAAAGCCCATCAGTCTATGCCTTTCCCCCATCTGCTTCTGCTCTGCAAAGTTCTACTAAAAGTTACAGGACAAACCAAAAATGATTTTGATTTGCTCCAGACTGGCCACACCAACACTGTTACCTACTCCTGCGCAGTGTGTCACAAATTTCTCCATGGCACCTGCCTCAGACACCTTCCTTCCTGTCTCAGCAGGAGAACCAAATTCTGCACCCTCAGCTCCAAACATTGAATCTTGCAGCTTGGCTATTCATTTAAATTCCCCCGTAGCATCCCTCAGCAAACCGGTGATGGATGTCATTTTGGAGGCAAGAAGACCTAGTACTAGAAAATCTTATGCTGACAAATGGAAAAGATTCTGTGCATGGAATCAGTCTCAAGGGATGAGCACAGCAGTGCCCAATTTACCTCAGATTTTGCAATACTTAACCAAGATGCTTCACAAGGGCCTGTCTTTTTCCTCCATTAAAATCCATGCCTCAGCCATTTCAGCTCATTACAACACAGAACCCCCCCCTCCCCTTCTCTCATCCTCTGCTAAAGCAGTGTCTCAGAGGGGCCAAAAACTTGAGACCACCCAGGAGAGCTCCAACCCCTGCCTGGGACCTTAACTTTGTATTGGAGAAACTCACTCTACCTCCTTTCGAGCCAGCTGCTACTGCAGACTTAAAATTTCTTTCCTGGAAAACAACCTTCATTTTAGCAATTACTTCAGCTAGAAGGATATCTGAATTACAGGCCTTTATGGCAGTGGAGCCTTTCATCATCTTTCATGCGGACAGGGTGTCACTCAGGACTAATCCATCCTTCATGCCCAAAGTGGTTTCCAGTGTGACTCTTATTCAGTCCATTCATTTGCCAACTTTCTTTCCCAATCCACAGAACAAGTGGGAGCAGATTCTGCATTCATTGGATATGTACACAGACAACTTAGATTCTACTTGGACAGGACTAAATCTCGAAGAAAATCTGAACAACTGCTGGTAGCATTTGCTGCAGGGGCAGAGGGGAAGGCTGTTTCAAAACAAACCATTTCTAAATGGATAAGCCATTGTATTCATTTCTTTTATAAGCACCATGGAAAACATCCCCCAGGGGATCAGATCATTCCACCAGGGCTGCATCTACTTCTACAGCCTTTCTCAGAGGTGTTCCTACCAGGGATATTCTAGAAGCTGCTACCACTGGAGTTCAGTTCATACTTTCACGAAGCATTATCGCTTACCAATTTTCTCTAAATCCAGAGCTGGCTTTGCCACTGCTGTTTTGCAGGGCCTTATAGCTGGTCCTAATGCTGTATAAATCTATCCTCACAACCATAGCTTTCGGAATCTACCCAAATGTAATGACTGCAACAATGAAACATGAAGAACATACTACATTTGTGTACACTTAACCATAAATGTAGATGTTCGAGTGTATTCACTGTTGCTGTCCTGGTTACCCTCCCTCCAGCCCCCTGTTTTTCTCTTACTATACCTCTACTTTCTTTTACTGTGCTTAAAAGCATTTTTGGTGTATTTGCTTTTGTTTGGAGGTATATTTTTGTGTTGTTAATTACTTGTATATTTTGCTCCCCATTTGGGGGGCACCTGACATCTGAGGCAAGAAAAACTGATGTAATGGCGTCTGCTGCATGTTTTATACCCCTGACGACATGACATCATGGAAGAAGGAACAGCAACCGACGCAGGACCCAAGACTGTGTTAATTGGGCTGACTGAGGGCATCCTGCCAGCAGATTACTCAAATGTAATGACTGCAACAGTGAATACACTCTAACCTCTACATTTATGGTAAGTGTACACAACTGTACTTTGCCCATATTGATGAGGACCAGGTTGAGAATATTAGAGTCCCTTGTGGAGTTGCATAGTATTTGTTCCAGTGCATTAGTGTTAACAAAGACCAGGAAATTTTGAGAGAGCATGTTGATACTCGTGTAAGTTTTTCAGTCATTGGAGGAATAGTTAAAATTGCCCATGACTAATGTTTGGTTGTAATTTGACTCAAGTAGGTAGGTAGTAGTAAACAGTGGAGGATATCTTGTTTCTTTGAAAGGAGCCTATGGCCAATGATGACTTGAAGGGGGTTTTACCCACAGTTGGTTGAACTTGGAGTAATTCCATGGAGTTTTCCTTTCTAACCAGTCTAGAGGTGTATCTATCTTTGATGATGATAGATATTCCTTCTTTGGTTCTCACATGTTCTTTTTACGATTATGTGGTCTGAAAGTGTGGAAAGCATTGTAGCCTTGCAAGGCCAGGGTACTCTGTGCGTTCCTGAACCAAGTTTCTGTGGCTGCACAGACATCAGTATTCTCCAGGGAGAGGAGTGCTTCCAGATAGTGCAGTCTCTGATTTGAACTTCTAGCATTTAGCAGCATAACCTTTAATTTATTTGTGAGTGATATTTTCACATTGGAAATTTTATTCTTGAGACCTTGCCTAAAAAAGGCACCATGGGGGAGGCAAGTGCCTTAGCCAGTAACCAAAATCCTAGAGGTGACGGGTGAAGACTGTAGAAGTGTGTGTGTGTGTGTGTGTGTGTGTGTGTGTGTGTGTGTGTGTGTGTGTAACTTTAAGAAGCATTACCTGATGTAGTTATATGCATATAAATACTGAGCATGCGCAGGCAGCAGTGACATTTTCGGAGAACAGCCAGAGTGTTAGCATGTATGAGAGTAGTAGTCAGTCCGTTTACAAGTTTAAGTTACTAATCCTCCTGTGTGTGTGTGTGTGTGTGTGTGTGTGTGTGTGTGTGTGTGTGTGTGTGTGTAATAAAGCTGCTTGAACTGAGCCCACAACTGTTCGTTTGTTTTATCCCGACTGGCCGAGCGGCAGAGACCATCTCTGGTAAAGCAGTATGGTCTATCAACAGTGTCTTCCCAGGCTGACAGGAACTGAATCCCCTTAGCATGACACCAGAAACTAAGCCAATTGTTGAAGTCAATCAGTTTTTGTTTATATTGTGCTATCGTCCTAGGTTCGGGTAGAATGCTGCTCAAGGCTAGGGCCATGCCTGTCTGGGACACCTATTCCTAGAGTTTTATCATGTCTCTATTCATATAGTCCAGTGAGGTACATCTCAAGACTTTCCCATCAACATAAACTATGACGGAGTCGTAACGGTACTTGAGAGACTTGAGTGCATGTGTGAGCTGACTGTTCCTGGAACCTGATAGACAGCTGACCATAACCATCTCTTTGTCCAGCCTGGTGAATGGGACATCTCTGTGTCTCACAGTGGAATCACCTATGACTAAAACATTTGGTTTAGATGTGCTTTGCCTTAGGGGCTTATTTGGTGAGACACTGGTGATTGTGTTTTTGTGTGTATTGAGTGCTGTAGGTGCTGTATTAGGTGCAACAGGTTTGTGTTTGGAAGGTCTCTGGTGTTTAGGTAGGTTTCTAGTGAGTATCTCTTCGTATGATGGTTTATGTGTTGAGTGCATGATTTGTGTAGGATGTGTAGTATGTGAGCTGACAACCTGTTCTGTGCGTGAGAGAGCAAGGATTCCAGGTTTAGTCTAGAGGCATTTCTGCTAAATTGTACTTGGGTGATTTTAGGAGTAGAGGGTTGTCAGTGTACATGAGGCAGTTACTAAACTGCCTCACGATACTTAAGGCAGTCAGGCTGGCAGGAGAAACAGAGGGAAACTGACCATCCATAATGCTAGGTTAAATCCGGTTTTCACAGTGTGGAGAGAAAATGGAGGGGTGTGGTATATTGGGTGCTCTAAATGGGGTTGCTACAAATGGGGTATTCTGTAAAGGGTCTGTACTAGTTGGGGGGTTCTGTAAATGGTTTGAGACTACTATAGATTTGGTGGTTTTTGGGACTGTTTTTAAGGGGCAGAAGCACAGCTCTCTGAGCAGCTAAGTGCAGTTTAAGGACTTCTCAGCTAGATCATGGGCAACTACTAAGGGAAATTTGTCTATTGAAGTTTTTGGGTCTATAACCACCAATGGTTACTGCGTGGTAGTGTGCAGTGGTGCACAGTGGTGTGCTACATGTAAACAGATGAATACAGCAGAGCAGTGGCTGGTCGCCCAAGTCTGTGGAGTTGTGTTAAAACAAGTGTGAACCCGCGAAAATGCAGGACTTATGTGGCAACAGGGAGCAAACTGAATTAAATTTAACCAATAAAGGAGCTCAAAACTGAGCTCTGTGACAGCAGCCTTCAGTCAGATGAGTCCTAACTGCACTCTGCTGTTACCGATTGCCTGGTTTAGTGCTCAATTTAACAAATGGAACCAGATTCAGCAGGTCTGCATCTAGTCTGTGCTACAGCAGACAAAAAGTACAACAAATCAGCAAGAACAGTTTTAAAAAAATCAACAGTATAGCAAAAATACAGTTTAAAGGCGCAAAATACAGTATAAAATTGTACTTCTGGTTAGCAGAATGCAACAGATTCCTTGGATTGCACAGATGAATACAGCAGGGCAGTGGCTGGTCTCCCAACTCTGTGGAGCTGTGTTTTAACAGTCAAGGTGTGGACATATATTTGTTGTGGCTCGGCCTCGCTCTCTCTCTCTCTCTCTCTCTCTCTCTCTCTCTTGGTATGAAAGGTCTAAAGGGCTTGGCTCCCAGACCTGTCTTTTTAGTCAGCTCAAACTTAGACTGTGTGTATGGAGGGTGCCCTGAGGGTTTGTAAGCTGGCAGGCTGTTATATCCTTTGCACATATACCCATTACAGCCAAGGCCACTGCAGCAGTAAGCATTCAAATATATACCATTACAGTAAGTTTACTTACATGACCGTACTTTCTCTGGTGATCCCTGAGAGTGGTGGCACTGGTTTGCTCAGAGATAGATTCTTTCAGCCCCAAGGGAAGGTAGGACATACACTTCTGAATTACACTCCCGAGTCTTTGTTTTACAGCACAATAAACCACTCCCATGCCTGATAAAAAGTATATATATATTTAGAAAGCTTGTGAGGAATTATTACTCTATTTTGGTTTTACTTGGATCGCTTGTCTGTATACTTAAAGGATTTTCGACTGGAAACAGACGGCCTGCCTTGCTTGGATTACTTTCGAATACTTAGTAATGCTGTAGAATTATATATTTTCTATTATTACTTTTTGACTTGAGTTTACGTTCGCTACTTCTACTACTATTGTCTGATCTGATTAAGATACAGTGATTAACTAGAAATATATGGACTGAAAATCTTCCACACAGAGAAGTTTCTTACACTGTTTTGTTTTTAGACCCACTACAATTTAGTGGGTTGTTTTGAGACTTCGGGGATACCATGGAGATTACTTGTTTTTTGGAAATTGGTTTTGTCTGACACTGAGCAGGCTTGCCTTATGGACCTTTCTGTTGCCAAAGTCTTCTCTTTGGGAATGTATGCCTCTGTTGCTTGCTTAGTGTGTCCTTTGGGAGATTTGCTTGCTGTGGCCCACTGGCCCACTCATCTTCCCAGCAAATGCTGTAATTTCACCATGATAGTGGTAGCCGGATCCCATCTGGCTAGGCTGGTCTGTAGGATTTAGCCTTCTAAGCTTTAAACTCGTGTGGTCTACCTCCTTTTTTTCACTATGATGGTTTACTGTTTGTGATGTAGCCCAGCCATAGGATACATCAAGCTGAGTTCTCAGTGCTGTTGCAGATGGATTTCTTGCCATACTGATTTACAAAGAGGAGCATGCATTATAGCCTGCTTTTTCCTCAGCTGGCTGCCACTTATTAGTCCTTCTGTGACATGATCACTCCATTCTATCACTCAAACAACCATAAAGGATTTCTTATAGGTGATACTTGCTCCCATGGTTGTCAATCATCTAGGATTTCCTCTGTCAGACAGTGCCCATTCATTCATTCCTCCACTTCAGTGATTCAGAAGAACCTAGGTGAGATAGGAAAGGTCATTCTGCAGCCATGAGGCTTTGTGCTTCTACTGTCATCCTGGAAATTACAGTGTTTTAATGTTGTACCCCCCAATCTTCCTGAGCTAGGGATCAAGCAAACTGGGTCACCTCAGAGGACTACATTGCCCTCCCCTTGTAAGTGCTAGGTTCCTTGCACCCGTTATAAAGGCAACCATCCATTCATGGCTTGATGAGTGTAACACACACCTCCAGTCTTCCCCTATGCATCACTTCCCTCCGTTGAAGAATAGTGGCAGAGTCTGTAGCCAGACATGCCCCTTCCTTCATCACCCAGATGGGCCAACTCATCCTCCCTGCCAGTACTATCAATCTCTCAAGTCACTAGTTGAGCTTGGGTTGTCTGGGTCATAGTCAAGATTAATATACCCTTCATCTTTCGGTTTTTCCTGGTTAGGGGTCACCACATCGGATCACCTGTCCGCTCATGATTGGCAGTGGAGTTTTACGGTGTCAGGTTGCCAGCCATGCGCCCAACCTTCCACAGAAGACACACACACGCACACCTAGGGCCAATTTAGTGTGTCCAATCCACCTACAGCATGTCTTTGGGATGTGGGAGGAAAGATTAATCTAAAAAAAAAAAAAAAACCCACCATAAAAACAAAAGCAATAGACCAGGAAAAAAAGAAAGAAAAAAATCTTCTAGGTCTTGGTTTTGTTCCTTTTATTTTCAGCATCGTAGATAGGATGGATGAGTGCTGTAGTTTAGGTTTATAGATGAATACTTGGCTAACTGCCCTGAAGGGTTGCTTTAAGCCAACCCAGTAACCCAAGGTCAGACTCAAACCTTGTGTTTGAGGTGGAGACCTTAACCATTTTGTCAAACCCTCCCCCATAATGTTGAGTGAGCAGACATAAGCTACTTTGCTTCCATTCCTCCTGTTGGTCTCCTCTATTACTTGGTGTGACACCTCTGCACTGGCCCAGTAATAAAGGATCCTCAATCCTCACCACTAACACCAGTGAGGGATGTGCACATTGGGAGGATGAGAAGTACATACACAGTAAAGTACAATTTCCCTTAACACACAGAGATCACAGTCAGTCTAAGGGTGTTTTTCCCTCTCTCTCCATTTCCCCCTCTCTCCATTTCCCCAGTAAGACTCCCCACTGGCACAGCTATAGGGTTACGATCTCAGCTCAATGGTCAAGCCAACACCTCCAGCGCCCTCTCTGTCCAACTAGTGCTTCATGTCCCTGCCCATGTAACACAGGCACATACACACACACACACACTTTGAGATTTGATTTATAAACAAACACACACACTCCTGGGGAAGGCTGGCACAGGTTCTCTAGCTATGCCCCCTTCTGCCCAGACTATAAGGTAGTAAACATTTGCAACAATCAGCTGCTATAAGGCCCTTCCCAAAGGGTGCTCAATTCTACTATGCAATGTTACTATTATCCAATTGATAAGTGTGACCAAGACTAAGGCTATTCGAGTGGCCTAGACAGTGTCACCATATACATACGCAGGTACTCTTAAGAGCTTAAATATCTCTAAACAAACCAACCACAATTAAAAGTTTTAAGTATATTTTAATAATAAATAATAAAAGCACAAAACAATACTGAATAATTCAACACAGTGACAACAGAGTTCAGAATCTCAGAAAATATTTTAAAACAACATTGCAGGACAGTCTCTCATAAATAGAGAAAACATCTAGATTAATCTTGCTCTATTCCTATCTATCTCTGAGAGATACTGTGATCTAAGTTTTACAGAGCAAGGCAAATACAGATGAGAAGTGCTGAAGATGGATGTGTTCAGATCCAAGACAATATACAAAATGCACAGACTCTGAGATGGTTCTTAAGTTACTATCAAACATTTCTGCTGGTTTATGCCAGATTACATCATTCTTTGTCACCTCTGTGTCAGAAATACTTATTTTTCAGAAGTTTGCCTGGAACTGGAAGTCGTAAAACAGTTAAACACTTCTACCTTTGAAACCTGTTATTTGTTTCCAGACAGTAGAAAGAATTTCTAGCTGCAGACATTCCGTCTCCTAGCTGAGATAACCACCATTGTAAACAATTCACTTATTTTCTTAGTTTGCAAGTTAACTCTGTTCTTTTCCAGTGTAGTGCACTATGGTTACATTCTTGAAGCTCAGCACATAACATATAGTTATCTTACATTTGTAAGACAAGCCTGTGTATCTTATTGATAATTACAAATAACATAGAATTGAGCCTATCTAGGAATACCTTACCCCATTCCCTGTCTTGACAGCCCATCTGCATCTGCATTGCTAACCCCACTGCGGTGCTGCACTGTCATACATGCTTGCAACCCCAGGCTCCATCTTAATAACTTGGCATTTTGTTGGCTGGCTCAATGTAGCTATGTTAAGAGATTGAGGTCTGTAACTACAGTGAATTTCCTTCCATACAGATAAGGCTGAAGTTTCTGCAATGTCCACACTACGGATAGACATTCCTTTTCTACAGCTGCATAGCATTTCTCCCCGGGTTGGAGTCTATGACTGAGATAAACCACTGGGTGTTCTTCTCCCTCTGACGAAATCTGGCTAAGTACAGCCCCACCCCATGGTTTGAAGCATCCACCTGCATGACAAATTCTTTGCTGTAATCTGGACTGGCTAACACAGGGTGTCCTCCCAGAGCTCCTTTAAGCTTCTGGAATTCCTGCTCACATGCTGGGGTCCACACTATCTTATCTGACCTGTTTTTCCTTTGTCAGGTCTCTGAGGGGAGCAGCTATGGTACTTAATTGGTGACAAATGTTCTGTAGTACCCTGCTGTCCCTAAAAAGGCCCTCACCTGCTTTTTGGTAATAGGTGCAGGCCATGTCTGAATGGCTTCCACTTTGGCAGGTTCAGGCCTGATCTTACCACTCCCCTCTCTGTCCCATGTAGGAGAACTCTGCCATACCCACCTGACATTTGATGGGCTTAATGGTCAACCCTGCCCTCTGTAGTCTGTCCAGCACCTCCCTGAGATGCTGAAGGTGCCCTTGCCAGGAATGGCTGTAGATGGCAATATCATCTAGGTAAGTAAGCAAGGGCAAAATCTCCTGCTCTGCTAGAATATGATTTACCAGCCTCTGGAAAGTCACTGGGGCATTTTTCATCCCAAAGGGCATCTTTGTGAACTCGTACAAGCCAAGCCAAAAGGAGTCACAAAGGCTGACCTCTCTCTAGCACTGGGAGTTGAGGGCTTCTGCCAGTAACCCTTGGTAAGATCATTGGTGGTAAGATACTTGGCCCCACCCAGCTGCTGTAGGGATTCATCTGTCCTAGGCATGGGGTAAGCGTCTGACTCTGTGTGACTAATTTCTTGTAGTCCACACAGAACCTGGGGCTGCCGGTTTACTATCAAAAATTTGAAGCAAATTCTGTCGACTCCACTTCTGTTGAGAATCGTAATGTCGAATTTGGCAATGTCGAATGCAGATACTGCCAAACTACAAACCTCACCCCTATCTCCACCCATGTTAAAACCCGTCCGTAGGTTGAATTTTGTTTGTGATTTGTCAATCTCGGTGTTTGACAATGTGAGTTTTGAATTCTTTCGGTCCATATGTGGGTCGACTGAGCTCACTTCAAATTTTGATAGTAAACCGGTGCTGCCATCCTTCTTCTGTATCAGTACCAGCGGGGAGGCCCAAGGACTGCTGGACTCCTGGATTACCCAGAGTTCCAACATTTCCTGTATTTTCTCACTCAGAGTCTGTGATTTTGCCAGGCACCCTATAAGGAGCAGGCTTAATAGGTCTTTGGGGTCCTTTATCCACATGGTGCTGCACCAGGTGGGTGTACCCTGGTTTCCCAGTGAATATGGCCCCAAACTCCTGTAACACTGCTCGGATTTCTCAAACCTGGGTAGGGGCTAGCTGCTGGGACATTGATACCCCTTCCACTGAGGTGTCAGTCGGAGGCTCACTGAGATCATCAGTCAACAGATGCCCCTCAGACTCCTCCTGCAATCCACTGCAAATACTCGGCACAAGGGCCTTCCTGTCATGGTAAGGTTTCATCATTTTAACATGGTACAATTTGTGCCCCTGCATCCTGCCTAGCAGTTCTACCATGTAGTTAAGATCACTGACCTTTCTTACCACCTTGTAGGGTTCCTCCGAAGCTGCCTGCAGCTTGTTGTGTCTGACAGGAATGAGAACCATTACCTGCTGCCCTACAGCATACTTTCTAGCTCGAGCATTCTTGTCATACCAGACCTTTTTCTGCTGTTGGGCGTCTTCCAGGTTCTCCTGGGCCAACCCCATGAGTTCTCTGAGCCTTGTCGTGAGGTTTAGGACATATGCCACAGCAGACTTCTTGGGGGATTCACACTCACCCTCCCACTCCTCTCTAATTAAATCTGGGAGGTCCCCTCACCCTATGCCCATACAACAACTCTGAGTGAAAAGCTTCTGGATTCTTCGGTGGAAGACAGGGCCACTGCCTCAGGGTATCTGGTAACATAATCTACTACCACTAGGATTTACTTTTCCCCTGTGGAACGTGGGGTACTCAGAGGCCCCACAATATCCATAGCTACCCACTGAAATGGCTCTTCAATCACAGACAAAGGTATCAAATGAGCTTTCACCTTGTCTCCTGCTTTGCCTACCTTTTGGCTTTTGGCACTGCTCACAGGTCCTGCAGTACCCTGTTACGTCTCTGGAAATCCCAGGCCAATAAAAGTTCTACATAATACATCGCTTGGTACGTTTTATGCCCATATGACCTGCAAAGGGAATATCATGGGCTATGGCTAGAAGTGCCAGATGGTAGGCTGTGGGCAGCACCAACTGCTGTATTTTCTCACCCACTAGCCCTCCCTCAGGGGTCCACTTTCTGTACAGTAATCCTTTGCCTCAGTATACATATTCCCCCTTCCCTTGCGATTCAGATGCCTCACTAGCTACCTCCTTCAAGCCTTGTAATGTAGGGTCTGATAGCTGAGCCTGTCTCAACTGTCTTAGCATTACTTCACAGCTCCCCTTCCACAGGAAGTCTGGTATCCTTGACAGCGGTGCCTCACTGTCAGCCTGGGTACTGCTTACTCACCTCTGCCATTGCAGTTACTCTGTCCAAGGGAACATCAGTACCCACAAGCAGCTGTGGCTCACCTTCAATCTCACCATTACAGGTTAGCTCTTTTCTTGAAGTAGCCACCTCACCAGTCCTAGCTGCAAGTGCGCAGTCTGTCTGGATCTCCCCAGGCTACCAAACCCACATGCTTGTCTCCAAGCCTGACTGCATGTAACTGCATGAACACATGGTGCTGCATTATCAAAATCATTCCCAGTCAGGACAGCTGCATGATAGTAGTTTGGTACCCTTGTTGTCGCGAGTCAACCTACTATTGGCATTTTGTCATTTCCACTTACTGGCTTTCCCACTTTTGTTCTCCACCTTGGACCCATGGACATGTATGCTACATGGCCCCACTGGTTGCATTTGAAACATTTAACCCTAGGTCCTGGGTGTGTATGTGGACAAGTTGCTTCTCCTGACTGACTCTGTTGAGGTACTGGTTCCCTTAGACCCATGAGTAACACTGGGTGTCCCTTTCCTGTGGAATGATGCCCTGCTTGCTAGGCATAGGTCTCGCTTCTTTCCCAGCTCATCTGCAGTAAGGGATCATCTATCAACCAGATCCTCGTGTCCTCAGGAAAAGTGCTAAGGGGTTTTCCCTCACCAAAATGTCTGCCAACCCTTCAGATGTGGTGACCTGACATCCACTCACCCACCTATGAAAATAAGGGCTTAGTTCAGCAACATATTCACACTTTCATCTGTTGCATCTGTGCTCAAAACTTTTTTTTTTTCCTATAAGCTTCAGGTGTTAACTTAAAACATTCTAGCAAACAATCCTTTACAACATTATAATTTAAGCAGTCTTTATCAAACAGTTTGGAAAGAACAGTTACAGCTTTACCATGGAGTAAGGGGGCCAGGAACCGTACTTAGAGCTCTTGGTCAACATCATACTGTTTACATACCCTTTCAAACATATGAATGAAACTATCAAAATTATCCCCCTCTGTAAATTGTGGAAGAAATTTGTTGACGTTTGTTGCTTCTGGGGTTCAGTTACTCCCTTCCCCATTACCTCCATGACTCTGGTGAAGAGTCAGCATCTCCCTTTCATGTTGGCTTTGCCTCTCCTTCTCCTCAGCTTCCAGGCATAGCAGTTTCTCATTCTCCTCAACCTGCAGACGTCTGTCTTTCTGCTGCTTCTGTTTCCAAACGCTTGGCCTCCAACTCAAGTCTTTATAACTCATTCACTTCAGTGGAGCTCAGCAAGCTTGTAGTGTAACCTCCAATGGGCGAAGCCTAAGCTTTTTGACAGACTCAAATTATGTCCTCACATTTCAAACAAATGTTCATATCTCTGGAACCATAGGAGTTATGGAAGATGTATAAATGGCAAATTATTCAGCACAAGCCATTTTATAATAGTATTCCTTATGTTCTAGGTCTTAAACTGAATTTTATAAGTGACCATAAACATAGTAACTATTAAGTTTGTAATATTTTATAAACAACTTACAGTATCTCCGCAACCACTCCAGGTACACACACAACTGTCAGCAGCATTTTATTCATCTAGCTGAGAGATTTCATATGAGGCTAATGAGTTCTGTCTGTGTTACTTGGTTGTTGAGATATTTAGAAAAATGTGAAAATTATATCTCTCTAAATTAATATAATAAAAACATTCAATATCTGTTTACGTACGCCAGACTGAGGTCAAATATTAATGCAGTCGAGTTTGCCACTGTATAGGCTTTAAGATGAAATCTTTTAAAACCATGTACATTGCTTCAATATTTCAAAAACCATGTTAATATGAACAAGCAATATTTAATGCCTAGTGGCGTCAGTAGGAACAAACTGCAGATGCTCCTGGAGGCATCACTCGGATGTAGTGAGTTAACTCCAGGCGGATTTTTAAGTCCTCTGTGGAAAGTTTGAGCTGTCCATTTTCTGAGTGTTGTACATCTCCACGGCCAGTCTGATTGTCCTCCTGGTGGCGTGTTCTCTGATACAGCTGTGACTGCAGCTGCAGTCGTCATGTCTGCTTTAGTCAGGTTGGCATGCACCAGTCCTTTAACCTGGCACATCTCAGCCGTCTGGCTGCTTGTCAGCTTGTCATACTCCTCTGCTGACATGCTTGCCTGCTCTCCCTGATTAAGCTAACAAAAAAAAAAAACAATAAATAAAACAATTGTGATATGAACTCTGCGTGGCTGGTTGAGTGCAAACACCTTCAGTGATCAGTGTACACAAGCTACAGGAATTCAATATCCACACCACTACAAGCCAATTAATATGTGATGTGGCTATCTTATCACTATCAAACCTATTAATATGTGATGTGGCTATTCCACCACTGCCAAACAATTAATATGTGATGCCCCTGCAGTGACCCAGTAATCAAAAAGCCTCAATCCTCACCACTAACACCAGGGAGTACACACACGGTAAAGTACAGTTTCCTATAAGAGCACACAGATCACATTCAGTCTGGGGGGGGGTTCCCCTCTCTCCCCAGATCCCCAGTAAGACTATCCCCACTAGCACAGCTATAGAGTTAAGATCTCAGTCGAGTGGTCAAGCCAAAACCTCCAGCCCCCTCTCTGTCCAAACAGTGCTTCGTGTTCCTGCCCAAGTAGCTCACACACACACACACACACACACACACACACTCTGAGATTTGATTTATATAAAAACACGCACACTCCTGGGGAAGGCTGGCACAGGTTCTCCAGCTGTGCCCTCTTCTAGCCAAGCTGAAAGATACTAAACACTGCCACCAGTCAGCTACTACAAGGCCCTTCCCAAAGGGTGACCAATTCTACTGTGCAATGTTACAATTATCCAGTTGATAAGTGTGACTAAGGCTATTCAAGAGTGGCATATGCAGTGTCACCAAGTGCATATGCAAGTGCTCTAAGAGCTTAAGTATCTCCAAACAAACCAGCCACAAATATATTTAATGGTAAGTAATACAAGCACAAGACAATACTCAGTAATTCAACACAGTGACAACAGAATTCGGAATCACAGGAAATACTTAAAAACAACATTGCAAGACAGTCTTGCAGAAATACAAAAAACATATATACTAATCTTATATTCCTGTCTATCTCTAAGAGAGATACTATGATCCAAATCTTACTTACAGAACAAGGCAAATACAAATGACAAGTGCTGAAGATGGGTGTGTTCAGATCCAAGACAAGATACAAAATGCACAGACTCTCTCTCTGAGATGGTTCTTAAATTACTGTCACACTTCTGCTGGGTTATTTCAGATTGCATCATTCTTTGTCACCTCTGTGTCAAAAATACTTATTTTTCAGAAGTTTGCCTGGAACTATAAGTCATAACACTTAAACACTTTTATCTTTGAAACTTGTAATTATTTCTGTTTCCAGACAATAGAAAGAATTTCTAACTGCAGACATTCTGTCTCCTAGCTGAGATAACCACCATTGTAAGTAATTCACTTTTTTTCTTAGAGTTTGCAAGTTAACACTATTCTTTTCATGTAGTGTACACTGTAGTTACATTCTTGAAGCTCAGTGCACAACTTATAGTTCTCTAATATTTGTAAGACAAGCCTATGGATCGTATTAATATTCACAAATGACATAGAATTATTTACAAAATTCTAGCTAGCTGGGCTGGCAGCCTTCACACTTGGGCTGCAGTTAAAACCTGTATCAGCTGTGTAACAGCCTAGGCTTCATCCCTTTCTCCGTTGGAACCAGTTATGAAGCGGATGCTGCTTGGTGGTCTTAGTGGGTCAGGAATATTATCTTTTCTATCCCCTGTGGGTGACTGTCTCTGTACTTGGTTGTAGCTGTCGACCGTTTCCTTTAAAGGTGAGTGGGATATACTAGTCTGTTACTTATCCGTTGGTACCAAAATTTCTTGGTTATTTGACTTGCAGTAAGATTTTCCCTGGGAACTAGAGAGCAGCTTGGTGGGTGCAGGAGATGAACGCATTTATGTAGTTGACACTTGATGTGATAGTTTGCAGTGTACTGGGCATGCCTCCATTTCAGAGCAAGATAATTTCCCGAAGTAAAAAGATGCAGAATGGTGATTTGATAGCATAGGACCCATCATGGAGCACCCCTTTGTGTAAGAACTTGTAAATTAAGAACTTACGTTACTTAGTTGATGTGATTTTTGTGGTGCTACATTTTCTAGTTGCAGATGTGTGCATGTTCGTATATATGTACGTGTGTCTGTGTGTGGTAAATGTTTGTGCATCTATGTAAATGTGTGTGTGATTTATAGATTTGTCCATATAGACCTAGATCTATGCTTAATATATATGGGACTCTTGAATTTGGTCAATAAAGCAAAATGTTGACATATGCATTTGGTTGACAGGTGTGCCAGACAATCCCATGGTGGGGGAAATAATGTTCCCTTTCCCTGGGGGTTGTGTGATCTTGGAGTTAGTATGTGCGTGTGTGTTTCTGTATATGTGTGTGTGTGTCCCTCATCAGGCCCATAATTGAGTACAATGCCCTACCTTACCAGACACCTGCAGCAACTGGAAAGACCCCAAAAGTACCTCACCAAGAGGATCAAAGGGCTCAAACAGCTGCCATATGCTGCCCGGTTAAAGAAACTCCAGCTCTACTCAGTGGCATACCGCCTGTTCAGAGGCGATCTGTGCCTGACGTATAAAGCCATGTCCAACCCGGAATTAATGGACATGCTGCACCTCAGAAAATCCAAACCCCATCGAGCTACGCACTCGAGAGACTTGAACCTCAGCACTGAAATAAATAGGACATGCTGGAGGGACAGATTCATAATGGAGAGGCTCCCTTCACTCTGGAATAAAATCCCAGTCCAGGTTAGGCAGAGTCCCTCATTGACTCTCTTCAAGAGGAATCTTGATGAGTGGATGGGAGATAGTAGGTTTACCCCGGGTATCACTTCTGTGTCACTGTTAGACAGAGGCACAGTATACTAACCTCGAAAAAGGGCATAGCAAAATAAATTTAAAATGGGTGGCGAAAGCCAAACACATTCTGGCTAGGCTTATAAAACACATTCTGGCTAGGCTTATAAATGCCCTAGGGCAGATAGCACACACACACACACACACACACATGTAAAATTAGCAGGGGGTGGCATGCGGGCAAAAACAGTTTTTTTACATGTGGCAGCTGTCAATGTTTGCACTGTTGACCTTTTATGGTCCGTATCCTTACTGCTGTTGACTTATTGCTGTATCGACCATTGCATCTATGTGCATCTGTTTTCTATCTTGTTTGTGGGTATCTGTGTTATATGTAGATATATATACATATATATATATATATCTAACACACACACACACACACTTGTGTGTATATTTTTCCTTTTTTACGTTTGCTTTTTCAGCAGTTTTCATCTAGGAGTACCCCAAATGCTGTTGAATGTATAGCACTTTTTAAAAAGGGGAAACCTGATTTATCTTTTGGGATACTCGGGTGCCAATGACCCCCTTCAGGGCAGGCCATATCTCTCAATTGCTAAGATTTTTTCAGAAGGTCCATATTTGTCCCTCATACTTTTGGTCTTTTCCTCATAAAATTTGTGGTTTTCTGGCAAATCTTTGACAATAGAAGTCAGTAAATAATGACATGCATTTAAGTTCCAGATTTCATGTCTTTTAGAAAATATGAGCCAATGCAAATACTGTTCTAGCAACTAGCAATATTTAAAATCTGCCCTTATTTTTGGGCCTTTGTCCCCACATTGTTTTAGCCTTTGTCCATATTTCTTGCACTAAGTATGTAGAAGACCCTAGATAGTAGTCATGACTAGTAGAAATTTGGCCAAGACATTAGGGAAATTCCTTTTTTCTTCCATGTTTCACTTATTTTCCTACCACAGATCATGAAAATACCAAATTCTTTTGACAGCTCACATTGCTTCAGGGAAAAGTTTGTCTGACTTGGGTGATGTAGATTGGCTGGCACAGTGCTCATATTTTTCACAGCTTGTCACAGTTATGTCCCAAGACGGCTTCTTGTCCAGTTCAGAGTTTTTATTTTATTTTTATTTTTTATTTTTAAAGAAATGTGTTTGGAGAAGTCTTAATATAAAGAACTGAGATGAATTTTGTAACATTAATCCATAATCAAACTGGTAAAGACTGTCGCTTTTCAATAGTGAAGTTTTGCCTTGCATCTCTGTAACTACAAAACAAAAAATACAAACCGCTGTCATTCGCATTTCCTTCTATTTGAAATATCAACTGTTGGCCATTGATAAACAGAGCTGACAACTTTTGCACCTAATGAGAGCTTTGAGGATGGAGGGTTTGGAACTTTTTAAAAGATTACTGCTTAGAACATTTAACAAAGTCCTGATTTTTAATTTAGTTAAAGAAGCACTTTTACTGTTTTCGTAAGTCATCTAATGAGCCAGTAACTCGGCATTGGGATTAAATGGAGGAGAAAGCTATTTCTATATGGTAGCTAGGCTGTGTCAAATTGTAAGACTCAAACTGCATTCTGGGTAGTGCACAGAAAAACAGTCATGTTAGTATTGCAGTTCCCATGGTGGCTAATTTGAAGTATAAGAATTTATAACCGTGAATAATTAGACTGATTCTAATATTTTTCATCCTCTGTACTAATGTATTTTTTTCAGTGTCCAGGACCACTGTCAGAAAATGGGTCTGAAAAAAACACTTCTCGTTTTTCTGGTCTGCAAAGTATAAATCTCTTTGACGCATAATTTTTTGAGGGGAGCGGACAATTAGCATGTTGTTGGAGTTCTATGCAGTTAACAGTATAAGTGCATCAAGTATATTTCAAGGCACTCCTGTTTCAGCTTGTCAACGAATGGAGGTTTTTAATTAGTGTCTTGCCTGAGTTTTTGTACTTTCAAGCATGTTGAGAGAGGTCCAGGTTACCATGGGAAAGAATTTAATCCCTGCACTGTATACTGAACTTTTTGCTTGAGATATGGGATTTTGGCACTCATTCATTTTCTTGGAGGTGCCAAAATACAAGATCGAAGCCCAGAGCTAAATTGATTTTCTTTTCTACATGCCTGTTTTGAGTTGGTATTGTAACCTCTCAATTAAAAAAAGTGTTATGCTTTGATCAACTGATCCTGTAGCTACCAAACCAGCAGTAATGTAGGCAGGAGAAACCATTAGAGAGTTTAATTTTTGTTGTAGAGGTTTGGACAAGGATCATTTCATTTTCTGAGAACATGTGATTAACACTCTTCCTTCTTAGCAGACTTTTAACTTCCCTGAGTACATGTGGTTCATTTTTCAGAATAGCAAGATGTTGTGTACTTTTAAAGAAGGCTGATTCTCCCACTGTCAGTTAGATAGAAGTAGGTTAAGCACTGAGGGAACAGTATAATGCAGGAATTCTGCAAACTTGTTTAATGAAAAAAAAAAAAAAAGTGAACTGAACCTAGTTCCAAAATTAATTGACAGCATTATGTAGTTAGTAGTGAAGATAATAGTCCGTAGTGGTTTTCTACGTACTAAACTCAAGTTTGATTCTTGCAATCCCTGCTTAAATAGTCTGTTAACCAGGTGTAGTTAAAATCAGGTAATATTTTGTGAATTTGTATACGTTTGTTTTTTTGGACTTTATGCCAACCATCTTGGTCATCTCGCCAAGATGTCTTATGCAATCGTTTGTACTCCAGACGAGAACCATATAGCCTGTTCATTCTTGAGGTGAGAACCAGGAGGAGTGGAAGAATTTGTATGGTAAATTCGTATGGTAGAGACTGAATTATTTCCTCTCTCTGTTGTATCACCCTTGAGCTTGCTTTTGTAGCATCTAAGGAGCAGAGTGCTGTGGGCTCGCATACCTCTCAACCTATTGGTGCAAGAAATCTGGACAAAGCCAGACAAAATTGGGGATTAATGGCCCAAAAATAGGGACAGATTTAAAATATTGTTCTGATAAATTTAGAAAGTTGGTAGAGGAAAAAGGTTTGTGTTAACATATTTTTGTGAAGGATTTGAAGTCTGAAATTGAACTGTATATCATTATTTAGTGCCTTTTATCTGCAGATCATCCCAGTGATTTGCCAGAAAGCCACACATTTTATGAGGAGTAAACCAAAAATGATGGAAAAATCTGGACATTCTGCGAAAATCTGGACAGTTTTTGAGATGTGGACTTGCAGTGCTATTGTAAATGTCCTTGCATGTGACGCTACCAAAGCCCTGCCATTAACTGCAGTATCTCTGCATGATCCCATTTCTGCCATGATTGTACCACAGAGCATATGTGCAAGCAGGCATTGTCTTCATTTCTGCCCCCCATTCTGCTCCATCAGAAGCTGAAGACTAATTGAACTCTGGTCACAGGTTGTCGTTAGACATATCTCAGAGGAGCTGAGCTTTAGTTATTTATTCTTTTTTAGAAAGTGAAACAAAGCTTAGTATTGTGTTTTGCTTTGTGATGCTTCAGACAGATTGTTTTTCATGCAGAATTTAATTTTATCCTGATTGATGTAGTGTAGCAACTCTTCTTGCATGATGGTCATTTCCTGAACTTTATGGAGGCCCGATATTTTGTCAGAGGAAGATAAAACAGGCAGTGTACTGTGCATCATCATCTCGAGTCTACAAGGTACATATTTCTTACCTGTGTTCTGGAAATCGATTTATGTTTCACATACTACAGTTTCTTTGAGACGTAGGCCATCCAGATGAAATTTGTTTAATTTGCTGAGCTTGCACTTGTAGGTACAAGTATACCCCACTTCTTTTACACATCTGCTAGTAAAGTATATTAATGGAGTGAAATTTCTCCAGCCACAATACTGTTTTAAAGGCTTAACTTAAGCTGTGCAAGAGCTGGGATGTCAGTGGTTATTTGCTTTGTGTAGTCCTAGTTGCAGTACCATATGGGAAAATGTACACAGCAAGCCATTCCCTCCAGCAAGAATAAAAATAGCGATGATTGGGTGAAGAGCTGATATTCAGTCTTTCATTTTATGGTATTCATAAGACAAAGTGGTGTGCGTTTTGTGTTTTCCCACTCTGTGCATTTTTTACAGTAATGAGTAATATGATCGCCTTTGTTTGGCAAGTTATATGAGAACTGTGTTAATGTTTGAAATGTCATACCCGTTTTACTTGTGTGTAATCTTGCATTGAAGACCCATAGTCTGATGTCATTATTTGTATGGAAACAGGTTTCTTGTTGAAAGCCTTTTTGCAGACTAACTTTATTTAAGGTGGTACACAGTCTTTTGAGAACTGCAGCATAGCTTTCAAAATACTTCATGTAAATATGACCATAGTGAGTTGCTGTAGGAATGTCCATGTTAGTGCAAGTACTCCAGATAGAATGTCTATGGGTCCCACCTTTTTCTCTATTAAAAATTGTTTGTTGCTTCTCTCCATGTACAATTTGGATAGCCCCTAGCTAAAGATTTTTGTCCATATTGTTCCTTGTCTGCCCCATTTCATTTTTCTGTTTAAAGTGTGCTTTCAGTGTTTTTTTTTTGCTTACCTTTTGCATCATGGTGTGTCTGCCTCCAACTTTGTGAAACCTTCCATACCATGTCAGTGTAAATATATGCTCCCCTTGTAAAAGTCAGTTGCGCCATAAAATTCAGTTTTCTGTTGCTTCTGATTCTGGAAGTTAATTGCTCATCAAATTCAAATTTCAATCCTGATGTTAATGGAAATCTAAGTTAAACTTGCCCCTTCTGACGTCAATAGAATAAAAGTGTTGGGATGTGTTCATAGACCTTAATAGGTATACCGCAGTACGTGAGAAGGTCACATCTATTAAACTTTATGGACATATTCCCACATGATCTTTGTGGTAATTGTTTTGTAAGAAAAGCCCCTCTTAAAATAAGTTTCAAGATTTGGCTGTATGCATCACTGCACTTGAGCTCTCAGGTACTGCCATATATACATTTAATGTGACTGTTCATTTTAACAGAAAGCTTTGAAGTCTTTTTTTCAATACCAAACTTCTCCATTCCCCTCACCTTTTGTGAAAATTCGTTGCAGATTTTCTGCCGTCTTAACTCAGTCAAACTGTGATGTAATTTCTGGTTGTTTCTGTAAGATCAACCTTTGTATATTTAATTGCAGAACCAGTTTTCTTCCCCACTCCCGTATTACTATTCTGAAAGCTGTCCCAGTAGCCCACATCCTATGTTGGGCCTACTGCCGCTCCAACTCATCCTCCTGGTCCTGAGGATCCAGAAGCATCCTTGGGAGGTCCACTGCTCATCTTCCAGCTGGTTTGGTTTTTCTGTGCATGTTGGCAAACTTCAGAGGGAAACTTCCCTCTTTGGACTACTCCACCCCTTAAGGAGTGTCATTGAATGCCCTTCCCACAGGAGGAGCACACACTTTCCTCCCAGCCATTCCATCAGTTACCTGAGCTGCTGCTCAAAACCAGTTTACCTGCACTATAGACAGGGTTTATCCATGTACTCTGCTGTAGTGGTTGCAGTTATCAGTTTAAAGCTTATGTGACAGGTAGCACTTTTGCCAGCAATGCTAATAATTACTAAAAATGTCCCTATTCAGTGCCTGCCTCCTAGAATGCTAATTAATTCTTCCTGGCTTCAGTAATCTGGGAAAAAAAAGAGAGAGAGGGAGAGAGAAATTTGGTAACCTGGGATCACAAGTATCCTCTTGAGACGTTAAGAGACTTTTTGTAATATGCTTTTATATTCTTTACATGCCAACTGCTATGCCTTTACTGCTGTGATAGTGTCATTTCCTTCTTGTACTTACAGGGCAGTAGTTGATCATGAGGAAAGCTGGCATCCACCAATGTTTTTTCTGCTGTATTTTTTTGTGCCTGCTGTCAAGCCTTCACCTACTGGACTTAAGCCCATTTATTCACTCATGATGATGGGGTCCTGACAATCACAGGGATGACTGTCCTCCATAGGGACAGTCATTTAGGCAACCATTTTGGTTGCTTGTGCCTTTCGCAGTTATGCCACCTGTAAAGGGCATTTGTGATGACCTTAACCCCTCCTGAGCAAAAGAACAAGTGAGATGCATCACTGTGGAAGCTGTCATTGTCTTTCCATTGCAGGTGCATGCTTCCATGCCCTTTGCAATAAGAGCTGTTTGTTGCTTTTTTTTTTTCAAAACAGGTTTATTGTTTTAACATATAAGAGAAATATCATAACAATTTTATACAAGTAATTAAAAATAGGTATTATTATAATATTCAGCAAAACAACTAAAGTATTTACAAAGACATTCACTACAATCAGATCAATTAATTAAACTAAAATACCATGCTATTGAAATTAAAATTTTTTAACAAATTTTGTAAATTATCCCATACAATAAAATAAGATGTTTTTCTGATGTCCTTCAAGGATGCATCTGCAGTCCTTACAAATGGGTTGTCCTGTCGTCAGGCAGCCCTTCGGTCGGCCGGATTCCAAAGTCTGGGTCTGGCCTCGGCTGGTGTCGCACTTCACCCGACGTCATAGCTGCAGTTCTTCGGGTATAAAGGCATCAGCCGACGCCATTTTCCTAAGTCTTTCTTGCCGCGTGGCGCCCGAAGCAGAAGCTGTTCGCAAGTGCCGGTCGGTCAGAACCAGAGATTACTACTACCGAATACTTCTACTACTACCGAAGACTTCTAAAAAGCTAAGTACCCCATTGGGGACTCTTTCTTGCCTCAGCCGATGTCAGAAAAAGTGAATAACTGTTTAAATTGTGGGAAACAAATACCTCATAAAGATTTCCACTCTTACTGCTTACCTTGTTTAGGCCCAGACCACGACGTAGCAGCTTGTCTAGCCTGTGCTTCTTTCAACCGACGAACGCTTAGGCGTCGGTCTGAATTTGCTGAAGAGTTTTTCGGCCCCGATTTTGCCTATATTATGCCGTCGGATACTCCGACTACGCAAATTTCTAAAAAACGCAAAGAAAAGGACCCGACACTCACGGTCCACGGTTTCGGCCGAAACCGCAGTTAAGCCAACCGCGAGTGTCTCGGTTTCGGCTGAAACAGAGTCCACGGTTCTTCCTTCGGCCGAAAGCTTGCCACTTACCGAGGCCTCTTCCAGTTTGGCTGAATCTGCTACGGAAATCCCACCTGCTCCTGCAGGTTCTCAGGATTTATCAGATACTATCCCTTTGGATATTTCCACCCCTGCACGTGGAGCTGCTAGGCCTCCTGCATCCATGTCGATTAAGGCCTTTGCCAGGGCTAAAGCAGCAAAAACTACCAAAACTGTGCCTGCTAAGACCCCCTCTCACAGGCCCAGTTCTAGTTCTCAAATGCTTAGTCTTGCAGAGGATCTCATTTCTTTGATCCGGGGATCTCAACCACACCAAGACAGGGCCTCTCACCCACCTCCAGAGAAGAGGACTAGAGTAGAGCCCCCTGAGCCAGTCTCTTCAGATGGCTCCTCTGATGAATCAGATAATACTGACCCTCCAGAGGCCCCCTTCTCACCTTATGAGGACTCTGATGCAGAAGAGTCCATTCCTTCTGCCTCCCCGCCTGAGGAATTTTCTTTTGGTGAAACCTTGCATGCTATGAGGGAACAATTTCAATGGCAGGGCCAGGATTTTTCAGACTCTAGGAAAAGGCTTAGAACCTTTTTGCATTTGCCACAGCATAGGCCTTTAGCCATTCCTCCAGTACTTACTGTTGTGGATGATGCTTTTAATGATGCTTGTACTGCTCCTGACTCTCTTCCTCCGGCCCCTGCTAAGCCCGATAGGTACTACAGGGTTCCTGACACTCATTATCATTTGTATAAGGCCCCTTTTGCAGATCCCGAAACTATATCCCAGGGACCCAAGGCTGTAGCAGCTACCTCTACCAAGAACCCCCTCCCCTCTGAAAGGGAATCCAGGGCCTTAGAGAGATGGGGTAAAAAAGTTTACACTTCTGCTACTCTTTCAACTAGGGCCTTGAACTGTCAATTCCACATGATCCAGTATCAGGAATTTATGTTAGACCAATTAACTAAAAAGCTGTCCTCAGATGAACCATTAGACAAAAAATCTGTTCAGGAAATGGTACATAACATTCAGCAGGTCAGTAATCATTCCTTAAAATGCGGCTATGATGCACTGGAGGCTTCCTTTAGATCAGCCATGACTGGCACAGTGATCAGAAGACATGCATGGTTAAAAGAGCAGGCCTTACCGGACCATGTCAAATCAAAGCTACTAGATGCTCCCATGGACAAGATCAACTTGTTTGGCTCTCCTGCACAACAGGTGCTGAAGAAGATGGAAGAGAAAGCAAAATCTGTCCAGACAGTCAAAGATTTCTTACAGGTCCAACCTCCAAGGTTTAGCAGGAATTGGCCCTCCAAGAATTGGTCCTTTCCAGACACCTCCAGAGCTCAGAGAGGCAGGAATAGGCGATCAAGAGGCAGAGGTCAATCCAGAGGTGCCTACAGGGGACGTCAGTGGCAGGCTAACAACCAACGAGGTACAGCCACAGACACAGCCACCACCACTACTACAGGACAATCACAGTGACTTGGCTCTGGCACCGCCTACCAGGGAACAACTGGAAGCACCCTTAGGCGGGAAGCTAGCCTTATTTTCAGTAAACTGGCATTACATCACAGGAAACAAGTGGATTTTGCAGACAATAGACCAAGGCTACAGGTTTCATTTCCATACTCTACCAAGGAAGAGAGGAATTCCAAACCTACCTCCAAATCAAAAGACAGAAGCTCTAAAACAAATAACTCACTAAGGATGAGAGCTGTAGAAAAAGTACCATCTATCGAGCAAGGCCAAGGATTTTACTCCAGGCTCTTCCTGGTACCACGAAAAGAAAACCAATGGAGACCTATTCTCGACCTGTCCGCTTTAAACACATACATCATTGTTCCAAAATTCAAAATGCTGACCTTACAGCAGCTTCTTCCCATGTTGGGCAAGGAGTGTTGGCTGGTAACTCTAGATCTCAAGGAGGCATACCTGCACGTCCCCATACGACCAAATTGCAGAAGATACCTCAGATTTCTTGCAGGATCAGAGCATTATCAATTCTCAGCATTGCCCTTTGGCTTATCTACTGCGCCCAGAGTGTTCACGAAATGCCTGGCATCAGTAATTGCTCATTGCAGGCTTCAGGGAATCCAAATTTATCCTTACCTGGACGACTGCCTGTTACAAGCGGACAACAAAAACAAGCTAGCAGAAGACTTGAAAAGGGTCATTTATCTACTGCAAGCCCTGGGATACACAGTCAATACAAAAAAGTCAAGGCTGATACCATCCCAAAGGATAACCTTTTTGGGTGCAGAGCTGGACACATCAAAACAAATGGCATTCCTAACAGTAGAAAAACAGGAGCAACTCCCTCTCTACTTCTTGGCATTAACAAAGCAGAACCGGCTGACAGCAAGAAAAGTCCTGCAAGCCTTGGGTTTCATGGCATCCTGCATAATTTTGGTCCCACATGCCAGACTACATATGAGAAAGTTACAGTGGTACCTAAGGAATTTATGGTCTCAGCACAAGCACAGCCTAGAAACCCAAATTCCAATAATCCCATGCCTGAAGCAAGAATTCCAATGGTGGGCCCAGGCCTGTCAATCAAACAAAGGACTGCCCTTCCACAGCACTCAACCCAGCCAGACCATCACAACGGACGCCTCAGACCTCGGTTGGGGGGCCCACATGCTGGACAAGTGCATACAAAGCTTATGGACTCAAGACCAGCTGCACCTACACATAAATCAAAAGGAAATGCTGGCAGTAAAACTGGCAATCCAGACATTCAGACCATTTCTTCGACAAGGTCAACTGTTAATAAGGACGGACAACACCACAATTATGTGGTACATCAACAAACAAGGAGGCACACATTCGTACCCTCTATGTCGGATGGCAATGGACCTCTGGAATGTGGCCCTGAGCTACAACATTCAGTTACAAGCAATTTTTGTACCAGGAAAAGAAAACATTCTAGCAGACATACTAAGCAGAACTACCACGGATGTCCACGAATGGATGCTGCGTCCGGACATCTTCAAAACCATTACAAAAAAATGGGGGCTACCAGAAATAGACTTATTTGCATCCCCACGCAATCACCAACTGAAGAAATTCTGCACAAGGACGTACCACCCACTTGCTTGGAGAGTGGACTCCCTATCCTTCAGTTAGAAAAACCTGACAGCATATGCATTCCCACCACTTCCTTTGATGCACAAGGTGCTATTGAAGATCAAAGAGGACCGTCCAAGGATCATCCTGATAGCTCCAGACTGGCCAAGACAACATTGGTATCCATTACTGAGGAGCATGTCTCGGGAACAAATATGGCCTCTACCCCTAGTTCCCTTGCTGTTGACACAGAATAACTACAACACCCTGCATCCAAACCTGAAAACACTGCAGCTGACTGCCTGGAACATTGCATAAGACCAAATAACCCAAATTTATCCCAAAGGGTCAAAGACATTATCTTGGAGGCTCGCAGACCCTCAACAAGAAAAAATTATTCAGCAAAATGGAAAAGATATCACATTTGGAGTACTGCAAAAGGAGAAAATGTGTCACTGGTAAACATAGCCAACATCCTGGAATACTTGGCAGAGCTATTCCACAACGGCCTGTCCTATTCTTCCATTAAGATTCATGCATCAGCTATTTCAGCAGAATACGACTTGGATTCTCCAGTCTTCCTACATCCTCTACTCAGGCAGTTTCTGAGAGGAATTAAAAATGTAAAACCACCTAGGAAGCCCCCATTGCCAGCATGGGACTTGAACTTTGTGCTAGAAAAGGTAACACTCCCTCCTTTCGAACCAGCAGCAACAGCAGAATTACAATACTTATCATGGAAAACTGCTTTCCTGCTTGCAATCACTTCAGCAAGAAGGGTATCTGAGCTACAGGCATTAATGGCAGTACAGCCCTTCCTGATCTTCCATCAAGATAGAGTGTCCATGAGAACAAATCCTACGTTTATGCCAAAGGTGGTTTCCAGAGTATCTTTAAATCAGGCTATCCACCTACCTACATTCTTCCCCAACCCACAGAACAGGGGAGAGAGACTGTTGCATACCTTGGATGTACATAGACAATTACGCTACTACCTGGACAGGACCAAGGGCAATAGAAAAACTGACCAGCTACTGGTAGCATATGCGACAGGAATGGAAGGAAAAGCAATTTCAAAACAGACAATCTCCAAGTGGATAGGAAATTGCATTAGATTTTGTTACTCCTACCATGGGAAGAAAACTCCAGAAAACATCAGGCCTCACTCTACAAGGGCTGCAGCCACTACCACAGCTTTTCTTCGAGGAGTGGCTACCAAAGACATTTTAGAGGCTGCTACTTGGAGCTCCGTGCATACATTTGCCAAGCATTATAATCTACCTTTATATTCCAGATCCAGAGCAGGTTTTGCCACAGCTGTTTTGCAAGGGATCTTAACTACACCATAATCTTATTTCTCCTCCTCCCCCCAGTTTGGCTATGGTATTCTACCCATTTGTAAGGACTGCAGATGCATCCTTGAAGGACATAGTACAGTTTTGTACCTACCATAAATGTAGATGTCCGATAGGCATGCATCTGCAGTCAGGATTACCCACCCTCCTTCCCCTCTGTGGTACTCCTAGGGTATTTGCCCATCTTGTAGCTAGCTGGGGGAATCTATTATGGTGTATTTGTTTGTATATCTGTACATACATGCTTATTTTTGTTTGCTCTCTACTATTTGGAACCATTTGCATTTATCCAAATTTAGCCTTCCTAGAGGGCACCTGGCATCTGGGGCAAGAAACACTGAGGAAAATGGCGTCGGCTGATGCCTTTATACCCGAAGAACTGCAGCTATGACGTCGGGTGAAGTGCGACACCAGCCGAGGCCAGACCCAGACTTTGGAATCCGGCCGACCGAAGGGCTGCCTGACGACAGGACAACCCATTTGTAAGGACTGCAGATGCATGCCTATCGGACATCTACATTTATGGTAGGTACAAAACTGTACTTTTGTTCTAGTCCTAATTGTGTTTATTTCCATATGGCACACTATATTCATAACATTTTTAAATTCATTGAACGAAGGAGGTGTATCTGAAATCCAATTTCTAGTTATTTTCCTAGCCACTGCTAGAATAGACCATAACAAGGGAAGCTTAACCTTTTTAACACTTTGAGGTACAGGTGTGTTGAATAATATAAGAGATTTAGAAATAATGAAATTATCTGTAAAAAGAGCCTGCAAAAATTCATTAATTGACTTCCAGTATTCTTTCAATTTTATACAGTCATAAAACATATGAGCCCAGTCAGCATTAATTTTTACATTACATCTCTTACATAGATTATCTTTATTATTTATTTTATTCATCATCAAAGGTGTATAAAAAGATCTATGTAAAAATTTCCATGTATAAAGTCTCCAGACAATGCAAGACATAGTTCTATAAGCAGATTCCAATATAAATGGTTTATCTTGTTGATTTGGTGGGTCCCCATTAATAGAAGTGAAATAATTCCAGTATGAATCTACACTGTAAAAAGTTTCTTGTCTGATAACTTTATGTATGTATGAAAGTTTACCTTTATCAGAAACTTTGTTGTAAATTTAATATCAAGTAATCAATCAGTGTTGGAATAGATTCTTTAACAGTTATAGACATTAAATCTATTTTATTAATGAGATGTTGTCTAAAGGTCTGAACCTCTAACCAGCAAGTTTCTCTTAGATCAAATTCTTGTTTTAAGAAATCTAGATTTTTAACTTTATTATCAGATATCAACTGATACCAGTACTTTAGATCATTATCTGTAGCTAAATGAGTTCCTTCAGAAGTAGATGACAAAAGCATACCCTGAGTATACATTATAGGAAATACAATAAAATTCCATTCCCTATACTTAGGGTGCATGAATATAAAGTTACGATAACTAATAATAATATTTAATGGGTAACAAACCATATGTTTAGGTGTAATAGGTGAAGTACAAAATTCCTTTAGTAACCATAACATGGAGTTATTTACAATCATATTTTTATGTGTTAAGGAGATTTTCATGAAGTGTATACTAATTAGCTCCCAATAATCTTTCCATTTTGTGACATATGACTGATCTATTAATAAGGTAATAACTTTTACAATAGAAGAGATAGTATATAAATTAAAGTCTGGAAAAGAAATACCCCCTTGAGACCAACTATTAGTATGTTTCTTTAATGCAATCCTAGGTCTATTAGGTGCCCATAAGAAATTTAACATTAGTGTGTTCAGTTTCTTGATAATTATTTTTGTAGGTGGAAGTATTATTGATTGTATTAAGTATAAAATCTTGGGGAATATTATCATTTTAATAATTGTAAGTCTCTCCTCCATAGTAAAAAACATATTATTCCAGGTATTAAAAAGATTTTGTATATTAAGAAAAACAGGTATTATAATTATTATATATAATAGATTTAATATCTTTAGATAGTATTATACCTAAATAAGTTATCTGACCTGAATTGGGTACATATTTAGTAAAATCACTAATGAGAATATTTTTTGTGTATATATAGGTAGTATTTTAGTTTTTCTTCATTGAATATTAAACCAGAAATACTTTTAAAATTCATCATGTTATCAAATAGAGACTGTATAGAAGAATTAGATCCTGCTGATGTAATTAGAACATCATCTGCAAAAGTTGAATTTTGGATGTTGTATTTTCATCTATTTCAAAACCCTCTATGTCAGTACTGTTTCTGATCAAATTAGCCCAAGGCTCCATTACTAAAGTGAATAATAGTGGAGAAAGTGGACATCCTTGTTTTGTACCTTTAAGAATGGGTATTTTTGTGAAACATATGTTCCTACCTTAATATAAGCCAACGTTCCTTTGTATAAATGTTCAATTAGATTTACAAATGCATCCGAGAAGTTTGTGCACTTCATTAAGGTAAACAGATAGTCCCAACTTACTGAATCAAATGTTGAACTTATATCAAGACTAATAAGTGTTAAATCTTTCTTTTCCTATTTGCAAAATCTATTAATGTTAAAGTTCTTCTTATATTATCAAAAGTATTTCTATTTACAATGAAGCCTGTCTGATCTATATCTATAATGCCGGGAATGATTGTCTTCAATCTATCAGCAAAGATATTCATAAACATTTTATAATCAACATTAAGTAATGAGATGGGCGATATGAAGAACATCTAGTTGGATCTTTATTAGGTTTTAAAATTGGCGAAATAAATGTATATTGCCAAGATGGGGGTTATTAACTCAGTTTGGGCCAAAATAAAAACCTTATGTATTAATGAATATGTATTTTTAGAAAGGATTTTATATATCTCTGGTATAATACCATCATTACCCGGTGCTTTGTTTGATTTAAGCTTATTTATTTGTGTAATAACTTCTGTATATGAAATACTCTTGTCCAATAGTTTAATCTGTTGTTTATTAAGCTTTTATTCATATTTGTGGTTATAAACTCCTTTATTTTATCTTTAGGTTCCATGTTAATATTATTATGGTTAATTTTGTGAAAGTGATTTCTAAATTCATCTAGTATTTCTGGTATACTAGAAACATTCTTCTTTTCCTTAGAGAAAAGATTTCTTTGATATGGTTTTGTTTATTCAACCTTTTGTTTTATTTTTAAGTCTATGTAAGTATTTGGGGCTTATTGAATAAGACAAAACTTGTATTTCTCTAAAGTTATTTTAACTTTATGAGTTAAAATTTCTTTGTATTTCTCATTTAGTTTGTTTATTTCTTCAATAACTTTCTTGTCCATAATATTTTCTTTATTATTATGTTTATAAGAGTCTAATTTACTTTGAATATCTAACAATTCCTTATCCCAAGATTTCCTTTTATTATTATACCATCTGATACTTTGTCCATATAGATATGATTTTAAGGCATCCCAAACATAAACAATGGAGACTTCAGGAGTGTTATTTATGTCTAAAAATGTTTTACTTCTGAAAGTATATATTCTTTATAGTCTTTTAGTTGAGTTAAGTATGCTGGTATCCTTTTGATCTGAACATTATGAGTATTTTTTATCATGAATTCAAAAACAATTGAATTATGATCAGATATAGGACATGAAATGATTTTGGAATTAATTAAATCTGTTACCATCTGGTTAGAAATAAAGACCCTATCTATTTTTGAAAAAGTTTTGTATCTGTTAGAAAAAAAGGTGTATGGTAATGATTTTGAATCTATCTGATTATTAATATCATTCAAATGATAAGAATTAGCAAAATCCTTTAAATGTTTTGCATTAGATGTAATTCTTCTCTTTCCTATAGTGGTAGTATCACTTTCATGTAGTATACAATTAAAGTCACCAGCTAAAATAATATCTCCTATAGAGAATGATATGATCTTATCAAGATGATGTTTCACTGTATTAATACCAATTCCAGGTATCCAATATACATTAATTAAAGTGCAAGTCTTCCCATTAATTTGTATTGTAACCATACAAAACATTCCTTTGTCATCCTGATAAGACTTAATGATTTTAGGAATGGGCATACTTTTATTCCATAAAATAGCCACTCCTCTTTTTTCTGAGTGTGCTCTGAACTAACCAATACTGTATATTTGTTTGTGGCTAGTTTATCAATATCTTTTTTTTAAAGAGATTGGTTTCTTGTAGGAAGACTAAGTTGGCCTTATGTAAATTAATGTATCTTATTAGGCTTGCCCTTTTACATGGATTATTCAATCCATTAATGTTTAAAGAAATTCCTTTTAAAGATGTCATTTGACATTTTTAAAACTTAAGAATCTTATGATCAAAATAACAAATAACAAGATAAGTAATGTTACATCTCCTCCTTTAGGTGTACCTTTAAATATAGCTGTATTTATTGAATCTCTTATGGGATTTCGTATAGGATTCAATTTTGTTTGTAGTGACAATGAATGTACAAAATATATTGTGGATGTCAAAACTATATACAAATAACAATGAACAAGTGAAAATAATGTAAGGATTAAACCTTGCATCCAGCCTGGAGTTGTAAACTCCAACTTAGAGTAGTATTTACCACTCAAGTTAACTCCCTACCCTAAGCAGCAGTACGTCAGCTACCACCTTATTAATTTAATACTAGTTATATTTAACTGAAGTTAACAGTTTTCAATTCAATTATCTAGCAAGACAAGACTACACATTTGGTAAAACAGCATCATATAAACTAAAATAAACCTTTTTTTTTTTTTTTTTAAAAACTGTTCATACTACTATATACATCCATGTAATATAAAACACTTGTATGCAAATAGCATTCAAATAATCTTGATGTTAGAAATCAAGAGGGGAGAAAAATAAGTTCTAACATTCATTTAAATCAAAAACTTTGGCTAATATGATTCAAACATTACATATATTAGGATGCATCTATTTTCTGTCATGTAAATACAGTTAACAGCTTCCAAAAAAAAACTTGAATTGCTTGTATATGAGCATTTACTCAAACTCATTATTGCCAATAGAATAAAATATTGTATTCATAGAAATTGTTATAAATCATACTTCATAGTTAAGCAGATTCTCAGAAACATTTATATACATATCTACATGCACACATACACACACACACACACATATATATATATATATATGTATACATACATACACACACATATACACATATACATATATATATATATATATATACACATGCATACACACACACATACACACAAACACACACACACACACACACACACACATACACACATATATATATATATATATATATCTGATCTCACTGAGTTGTATCTTTACTGAGCACCATCTTACATTGCTGCCCCTTCAATAAATCTGTCTGCTTTATACAAAATAATGCACAGCAAACACATTTTAGTAACCAGATTTTACAAACATGCTATACTACTGCTTTAAAATATATCACATGACAATTTCTTCCAGTATAGAGTTATAAAATTATTTATGCTTGTCAATCAGATTAATTAAATGAGTTATAGTAATGTATGTATTTGGGACATAGGTTTTTTAACACATATTATTAATCTGCTATTCCTGTATCTGTGATGTGTCAGTGTGATATCTAGGTCAAAGGCGAGACCAGCTGCTTTCAGCTTCTCTGTGAGAATTCTGAGAGTTGAAGCTTTTGAAGTAGCTCATGGACACTGTGCATGAGACAGCCCACATCCCAGATTGTCTCTCTTAACATTTTGGCGGGAAACTTATTAAAAACTAGTGACAAACATTCATTTAGCAGTGTAAATGCATCTAAACATGACAAAACCTTCACAATGCATTCTACAGGTTATTACAGACTCTATGTAAGTGAAATCAAGCCCAAAATTATTAATAAGTAACAAAACTCAACATTTTGTCCCAACTCAACTCCTATGCGAATCTTATTATTTACTGTGTCTATATGATCAAAAGTATTTCTATATATTAATAAAGAAAAGAAAAGAGAGTAGAAAGTAAAAGGGTGTAAGGCAGAAATAAAAAAAATGTAAGAGAAAGCTATAAGAAGTATATACAATAGAATATTACTTACTGTTTATATTAATAGAGTTAAAAATAAAACATATTATTTACTATTATTTAGTTCTAATTATTATTAGTTAAAGCATGACAGATTATTTACAAACAAGCATAAGCAGTGTAATCAAGAAAGTATAATTAGGTAGTGTCATTCCTGTATCTGTGATGTGTCAGTGTGATATCTAGGTCAAAGGTGAGACTAGCTGCTTTCAGCTTCTCTGTGAGAATTCTGAGAGTTGAAGCTTTTGAAAGTAGCTCATGGACACTGTGCATGAGACAGCCCACATCCCAGATTGTCTCTCTTAACATTTTGGCGGAAAACTTATTAAAAACTAGTGACAAACATTCATTTAGCAGTGTAAATGCATCTAAACATGACAAAACCTTCACAATGCATTCTACAGGTTATTACAGACTCTATGTAAGTGAAATCAAGCCCAAAATTATTAATAAGTAACAAAACTCAACATTTTTGTCCCAACAACTCCTATGCAAATCTTATTATTTACTGTGTCTATATGATCAAAAGCATTTCTATATATTAATAAAGAAAAGAAAAGAGATTAGAAAGTAAAAGGGTGCAAGGCAGAAATAAAAAAAAATGTAAGAGAAAGCTATAAGAAGTATATACAATAGAATGTTACTTACTGTTTATATTAATAGAGTTAAAAATAAAACATTATTTACTATTATTTAGTTCAAGCATGACAGATTATTTACAAACAAGCATAAGCAGTGTAATCAAGAAAGTATAATTAGGAATAGCATTTGAAGAACATATAAACTTTTAAAGGAAAAAAAAATGTATCAAATTACTGACCTTATTTTTCCTCTTCAGAAAGAGAAACAAGTTAAATCACAGCTTGCCATTAAATCTCCAGATATTTTGACTAGTTATGAAACAAAACATTTCTTTGCACACAGAGAATAACTTTGATTAAATCTTTTTCAAAATATTTGTTGCTTCTTGGAAATGCAGGAACTATATTTAAAAAGATTAATAATAAAATAAAATGATGAGAGAGAAAAAAAAAACATAGTACAAATCATTTGTTTTTTAGTCTCTTCTTCTTCTCTGAAGTCTTCCACGAAGTTTCAGTTTCCAGTCTCTTTAACCTAGGACTGGCCCATTCCATTTCTTCTATTTTTCCAAAATCTTATTTTCGTTGATAAACAGTAAAGCAGAGTCTAAGTCATCGAAGATTTTAGGACCATCAGGAAGGAAGATTTTAAGCTTGGCAGGAAACAGAAGGTATGTTTTAAACTGTGCTTTTTTGAGCTCCCTTATTAGTGGCAGAAAAACTTTTCTTTTAGCTAATACCATGGAAGAATAGTCATTGTCAAAACGCACAGTTGTTTCATTAATCTTAACAGGAGCTTTAGCCCAAGCAGATTTAAGAACCATCTCTTTATCAAAAGATGATAGAAATCTAACTATAACTGATCTAGGATAGTTTTTGTTAGAGTTAGTATTAGCTATAGATCTATGTGCTCTTCGATACCAAAAGAGAATGCTTCTGGTAAATCTAAAGTTTTAGGGAGCCATGTTGTTAAAAAGAAGTAATATTGTTACCTTCAATATTTTCTGGCAGTCCAAAAATCCTAATATTATTGCGCCTAGATCTATTTTCCAGGTCATCCAGCTTTGTTTGTAAATGTGTATTTTGTTTCAGCAGAAACTCAATGTTGATTTCCTCTTCTTGTATTCTATTTTCCATGTCATTCACAGCTTCTTCTATGCCTGTCATCTGGATCTTCTGTTGTTGCAGGTCCATATGTAACAAGTCTATTTGTTTTGTAGTTTTTCTATGAAAGTGTCTATTTTAGTATCCATTTTATCCATCTTAGCAGTAAGTTGCTGGACTATAATTATCAGAGACTGAAGTTCTTTCTTGATGCTGGAGTCTTGAGAATTTGTCTTACTGGAACTCATTTCAGACTGATAAACTGACAGGAAAATTTCCAAAGTAATTTCTGACAGGAATATTATTAAGATTTCCTTTCTTTTTTAGATATAGTTCAAGAACTATATAAAACAAACATATTTAGAAAGAAAATTACTTCAAGAATTAATTTTTTAAGTAATTAATTCCTGTCAATGTAATGAAATTGGTGGAGCTGAAGAAATCTGCTGCTATCCTGTGTTCATCCTTGGCCACGCCCCCGAGCTGTTTGTTGCTTGATGAGATGAATGCCCACATACTCCTGACCATGCAGTTGCATTGCTGCTCCTTCCTTTGAGCATGTATGGGAAGCATCTGGTCAGTTCTGCTCCCACAGGATGGGCACATCCATTTTCCCCTGCCAGATCTGTCAAGATTCCAAGCTGTTAAATTAAATTTGGTCTCCTGGGCAGTAGTTAGTGCTTTCTGCCTTTATACTATCAGAGCAGGCAGTTTGGGATTTTCTGTTGTACTAATGTGCAAGCAGCTAATGGTAATCTGGTTGTTTAATTAACAATTGCTGCCAAATGGCTGTGTTTTAGGGACTACTCCCCAAGGTAGCTTGAGTGAAAGCTCACAGACACAAGGGCTTGGTGCACCTTTCCATTTGCCTGTGTAGGCTAATGATGAAAGCTGTACTCCAGCATGGCTTGCCAAATCCAGGTGCACATCCCTGGCTTTTATGTTGCATGCCATACCCACCCCAACTCTGTTGCTCTGCAAGGGATACTATATTAGAGTGGAGATTGCCTACTTTTCTGTCCCCCAGGATGAGTGACACAAATTTGGCTTTGATTTTTTTTCGTCTCCCCTGGTTGCTAGCATATTATTGGTTGTCTGGATCACCGTCAAAGTGCGATCAGTTTGTGCCATAAGGCTTCCTGGATTAGGAGAGTTTTGTTGCTGCTGATCTCACTCCATCAGCTGGCAGATGTAGTGCAGTGTCTGGCTATTCCTAGCTGTGTGTGTGTGTGTGTGTGTGTGTGTGTGTGTGTGTGTGTGTTAGCACTCTGCTGCAATGCCTGTTCTCCTTTGTTGGGATCACTCCCCCAGATGTCCCTCTCTGATTAGCTCTTCCAACTCCTTTGCAGCTATTCAGAACAGGGTTGTCTGGTATATAATTGGGACAGAAGCCTGTAAGTGTGGAGCAGGCAGGTATCCTAACAAGCAGATGTCATTGACAGAATTCCCTGGCTAGATGTTGAAGACTTGCAAAGAGGCTAAAAAAAGTCTTCTGGTGTTATGGATCTGGATCAAAACAGTTCTGACCTATTTTAAGTAAGCAAAGCTTTACAACAGTTAATTTGTACTATTCTTTGCATCTTGCAAAAGTGAACAGTTACAGTTTGATGAACATGGCCATCATAAACTCATCTATATGGTTTGCAGTATTTTCTGTCAGCTCTTTAGCACTTTTCAACCTCATCCCCAAGACAGTCCCAAAAGATGGCACAACACCTGTAGAATCCAAATATCTCTAAAAAAAATTATTTTTGATTAAAATAATACTCACAGAAATGCAAATCTGTAGACTTGTTACCCTTCTGTGGGCATCAAAGTCTACACAAACATTTTCTTTTCAAATGTTATAGTAGATAATTGCTTCATGTTGTGCAAACCTACATTTACGTCAGTTGTGGCTATGAATGTGCAAGAATATTCTTCATAGATTCATAAGAGATTACTAGGTTAGTGCCCCTAGAGCCTTTAAAGCCTAGCACAAGTACTGGGAAATATGATGGATGTAACTAGGATTCTGTTATTCAGTAGAAGTGTGAACATTTGTTTGCAGTAAGAATTTATAACCTGATACTGCCAACTGGTTCTGAGTGCAACCATTACTTTTATGCAGAAATTGAAGGTTTAGGGTAATGATGATTGAAACCATCGTGATTTTTTGTAGTGCATGGAGCTTTATCTGCTCCATGTGCCGGAAAATACTTAACAGATGCGATCAGGAAGTGTAACGCTGTGCGACATTTTTACGCTTACCTTTCATGCCTCTTGACTGTCCATACTTTTGCTGAACGTCCAGATTATTGCTTCATATTTTTGGTTTGTTCCTCAAAAAATTAGTGTTTTGGGCAAATAACTGAGGATTGAAATTGGTAAATAATGGCTTGTATCAGACTTTCACAGTTTGTAACCTTCAGAAAATACTTACAAACACAAATCCTGTTATTCTAACGAGTTTCATTATAGGAATCTTGGGACACGTTGCCATAAAAGACAGCAGGCAGAAACAATATTATTTTGCTGTCATTTGCTGATCAGTACAGGCATATTTTACTGCTTACTGTGGGACCTGATCATAACAAATTTCACAGGGGGGGGGGCTAACATTTGTTAAGGTTGGGTCATGTGCCATTATAGAGTTTAACAGTTTTGTCTTTTTCCAAATATCAGAGCATAATCCGTGCATTCCATGCATTACAATCCTGTTTTTTCCTGTCACTTCATATTTCAATTCCTCTCTGATTTATACTAACTCACCTTTAATTTCTCAACAAATTGGATACAGTTTCTTTAAGTATTAAATCATTGTAATACAAGTTGCAACTATTCTTAACCAGTGTGTTTACATTGTTTAATTTGGTATAATTATTTCAACTGTAGATATTTTTTATTATTACTTTTTAAGACTAAACTTATTGTTCTTAAAATGTTTGAGCTTTTCTTCCCATGCCTTCACTGAAAATGGGCACCTACCCAGTTTGACTTTCGTGGCAGTCTAATGTCAGTCAATAAATAAATAGATAAACATCCCACAAAGAAACCCTTGCCTGTTTTTGTGTGGGGAGGAGGAGTTTTCTATTTTTCTGATAAGTGTGCAGTATTAGGAGTTTACAGTAATTCAGGTTGTGCTGTAGACTTGCATCTGGCATTAAAAACATTTGCTTGCATTATTAAAATGAATAAATCCCCCAGAAAAAGTCAAGAAGTGTTTAGCTTGGGGAACACAAGGAGTGTAAGGATGGTTACTTGGTAAAAAATGTGTTTTAAGGGAGTCTGGAAAGCAACCCCAACAGTAATTAGCTACTCAGAAATTATTTAAGGTGACCTTTGCACTGAAAAGCCCCTGTGTAGGTATTTTCATTAAAGCATTTTTCAGTATGATGTTGACTATATCAGATGAGCTGAGAGGATGTCTTTTGTCATATATAACAATACAACTAACTGATCTATATAACCTAACCTATATATGTTTAACTACCTGGCTAACTAGTTTTAATAGTTTCTGGTCATACTCTTTCTTCTTCCCTGACCACCTCATACTCTATGCTCTATCTCATGTCTAGATGATCTCTAACCTCATCCTTTTCTATCCAATTTCTCCCCTACAAGCCCTTCATCAGCTACTTTGAGAAACTACAATGTCTACACTACAATAAGGAGTTATATCAGATGATTGTATAATACAAATGTCAGCTATTATTATAGAATGGAATTTCTGGTGTATTGTATGTTCTGTATATTTTTTGTATAATTTCTTGTATAGGTTTTTGTATAATCTCTATATGTGGAGCTTTTCTCCCCGGGCCTCTGCTGAAAATGGGTCTTATCCCAGTCGGACTTTCCCAGTAAACAAATGTAAATTATACCATGACCCCCCCCAAAACGTGCACGCTGATTGGCCAGCGTGCCCATTGGAAATCGAGTTATACTAATGGAAAAAGGTCCGATCGCCCGGACTTTTTTCCATTAGTATAACTCGTTTTTTTAAAACACTGTCTCGCTATGTTAAATGGGTTTAACATAGCGAGACAGCTTTAAAATAAGCAACGGAGATCTCCGTTGCTTATTTTAAAGCTGTCTCGCTATGTTAAACCCATTTAACATAGAGAGACAGTGTTTTAAAGCAACGGAGAAAGCAAGATCTCCGTTGCTTTTATGTCTCGCTATGTTAAATGAGTTTAACATAGCGAGACAGTTTTAAAATAAGCAACGGAGATGTCCGTTGCTTATTTTAAACTGTCTCGCTATGTTAAACTCATTTAACATAGCGAGACACTAAAAAGCAACGGAGATCTTGCTTTCTCCACTGTTTTTGCTCACAGCTCTGATGTACTGCGCAGGCGCAGTACATCAGAACTGCCGCGGATGCCAGACATCTGCGGAAGGGCAGTAAACAGGCATTATACTATGCCATTATTTAAGAAAAGTAACAGTTTCTTTTCTTAAATAATGTCATGGTATAATAGCAATAACCCACTTCTGGGTGTGGGTAATGCTAAATTTACCACGGTTGGCTTTGTTTGGTCCCTCGGGCCGCCGGGACCAAACCACGCCAACTGTGGGTAAATTTAGCATTACCCACACCCAGGCGTGGGTTATTGCTATAATAAATGTCTTGTGAGGAAAATGAAAACACTGCAGTCTGTGTTAGCATGTCTGGCAAGAGATTTCTCAGATTAATTTGTATGCTAGCATGTCTAATTGTGAAAATGTAAATAAATTTTAAAATGTTGAGCATCTCCCTGTTTAAACAGAATGTTTAAAGAATCAGTCCGTGTTTTGATGCATTTCTAATTGCGCAATTTTGAGAAGGAGATTCTTTAAGTATTGTGGAGAATCATTTGAATAGCAGGTGATATTAGAATGCTCCTGGTTGTTAGGTGATTATTTGAACAGCTGATTGACAGGAAAAAAAACGGGTGACTGCTATTATAAAGATAAGACAGTGGTGACTGTTAAGGTGTGCAGTTATTGAAGTACTGAGCAGTTTGTGAAAAGCATCTGTTAGTGAAGAGTTGTAGTCAGTGGATACCCATGAAAGAGAACTCGCCAAAAACTGTAAGGCTGCCTTTGCTGTGCTGTTAAGTTTTAGATTTGATCAGGGACAGCTCTAGATGTCCTTCAATTCTCATATTCTAACTGTAGGGAGGTTTGTTTCTTCGTCAGATCCATGTGGTTTAACTCTGTATTTCTACCCAAAGCTGATGAAACGTTTTTGGAGTATGCACTACTGGTAAGACTGATCTGAATTAATACGTTGAACTCCTGGCAAACAACTCACACTAGTAAGTAACTCTTCATACTGTTTAAACAAATCATTACTCTGCATATTTTGACTCACATTTGTATTTTGACTATATTTTTACCATGCTAAACTTGTGTCAGGCAGCCCAAGATTGAAGGTGTACTGTTTAAATGTGATATATATAACTGAAACTTGATTTTTTTTTTTTTTTTATCTTGTACTGTCAGATTAGCATTTTTGCCCCAGGGTGTTACATGATGACCTGAATAAGTAATTTGTTTATTTATCACGTGCTTCAGTTTATTCTGTTTCAGGTTTACTGTTTCAGACATTTCTGCAGGCGTTAAACCTCTGCGCCATTGTCTAGCTTAAATGTCACCCTTATTTTATGTATTTTTATGTATTTGTTTACAGAGAGAGCCTGACTGGGTCATTCAAGACCCTTTTTCTGCATAGGCCCAGGGAAAAATGCATTGCAGTTAGAATCATAATTAAGATTATTTTAGGGTGATCTATGATAGAGATTTAGACAGCATTCTCTCATAAATATTGAGAAATGATGAACAATTTATGCATGAAGAAATACAAATAGATTATTGTAAATTAGGGAATAAATAAAGGCAAAGATGTATATGAGAAGGGAAGCAAAAACTGTTATTGAAAAGGGTGATTGATTTGAGTACAGTGTAGGTGAAAAGAAGAAGATTGAGAAAGAAAAGGAAGATGGATGGGTACTATAGAGACAGAGCATGACAGGTGTGAAGAGGAGAAAAGAAATGCTATGGGAAATGTATTGATTTTTAATCTTGTCTGCCTTGTTTCTAAATTTTTTGATTACTTATTCTGTATGCCTGTTGTTGTGAACTATTAACTTTTTGCATATTTTGAACATAAATTGTGTCCAGAACTTCTGCTGTTTATTAATCTTAAGACATAGCCACATCACATGTAAAACTTAACCAGCAACTTACTTTGTTTCTTACACTTCCCAAAGCTGTCGTCATTGATTTTCAGTTCATCTTTGCAGAATTTGTATTTTTCTGCAAACTATTTCAACTGTGATTTCTTAAACCAAAAGCATGATAACTTATTTGCAGTCACTTATATTATGCATTTAACATTTGATATTCTACAACATATTTAAGAAGCGAGACCAAGGATTGCATACTGTCACTCTTCTCTGGTTTGCTTTCAGATTGTACAGTACACCATGCCACATATTCACCTCTAAAAGAGGCCATAGTATAAATATTTGATGTCTTCTTCATTTCTCCTCACGATCTGATCCCACCCTCGGACCCGACTTGGCTGCATTCTTCAGACTTGGATGCGACTCTCAGCCTCCTCCCACTTACCCATAATGCACTACACCTACCCAAGCACCTCAGATCTTGTTTGATGCTTCAGCGTCCAGACACGATCTCTGTGCTCTCGAGCTGTGGTTGTTTTCACCGTACTTTATAGGCTAGTGATTATTACAATTCATTCACTGGTTCTGTAAGTGATTCTCTGTCATTGTAGTCAGTTCCTTTCTTTTAGCTTGTGTGCATGTGAGCATTTTCTCTTTCTCCTCTTCTGTTTAAAAAAAAAAAAAAAAAAAAAGGAGGCTTTTATAGATTAGATAGCTAAAATTTTTATAGTTTTTTTTTAATTTAACATTTGTTAACCAGGTTAGTCCGACTGGGGCTGCAGGGCCTTTATTCAGCAGAGACCCAAGGAGAAAACTCCACAGATAAATACAAAACCAAAACATCATACAGTATTAACATACAAGTGTATATATACACAGGAGAAACAGAATACAACTTGTAAATTAACATGTTAGATTACATGAGTAATATTGAGGGTTTAGACAGCCATAGTACATCATCAGCCCCCTTTTTCCCATTTTTCTACATGGGGTCGGGGTATCATGTTAACTGTCGCCCACTCTCTCTATTAAGTGCTGTACACTCCTGCCTTCTTTAACACTCATGCCTGACTATCGCAGATCTTCTTTTCACAATCCATCCACCTCCTTGCTGGATGTCCTTGTTTCCTCTTGCCTTCTTCCTGTCTGTTCCAAATCTTCCTCACCAGATTGCCTTCTGCATTTCTACACGTGCCCAAACCACCGTAATCTGTTTTCTTTGATCTTTTCTGCAATTGGAGCTACTAAGACTTCTGCTCTTATGTCCTCATTTCTTCATCTGCCCCACAGTGTGCATCTTATCACCTTTCTCAGGCACTTCATTTCCATCAACTCTAACTTCTTCAGCTATTCTGCCTTTACTGCCCAGGTTTCTGTACCATATAGTAGTACTGGCTGCACCACTGTCTTGTACACCTTACTTTTCAGCCTCTTTGGCATTCTTCTGTCATAGACTACACCTGATACTCTATGCCAGTTGGCTGCAAGCCCCTCTGATTCTAGCTTTGACCTCTTCATTCGGACTACCCTTCTCGTCAACTACTCCTGCCAGATACTTGAAGCTGTTTACCTATTCCACTATCTTCCCCTCTGTTTCTATTCTCAGCTTCTTCTGATTTCCCCAGTTTGCTGCCATTACCACCGTCTTATCTGTGCTTCGTTTCATCTCATGTGCCTTCAGATTTGCATTCCATTCTGCTATAGTTTGCTAAAGTTCTAGCTCAGTCTGCATGTACTTCCACATCGTTTGCATACAGCAGCTTTGTTGATCCATCTCCTCCAACCTGTTTGCTATGGTAGTCCATCACCAGTATGAACAACAGTTTGCACAGAGCTGAACCCTGATGTACACTCACACCCACTGGGAACCCCTGTGTGAGGCTGAACACTGTTCGTACTTGAGTCATTGGGTCCTTGTACATAGCCTGCACTAATTCTACCAATGTTTCTGGGACTTCAAACCACCGCAGTACTGCCCAGATAAGCTTTCTTGGGACCTTGTCATTTGCTTTTTCCAAGTCTAGGAATGCCCAGTTGGACTCTGTCCTCATCTCTAGCTTCTTCTGAAGAATCTGCCTCAATGCAAACATCGTGTCAATTGTGCTGCATCCTGATCTGAATCCAAACTGCTCATCTCCCATATTGCATTCTACTACTCTGCGTATCCGTTTCACCCTCTCCAGAACTTTCATGCAGTGTGATAGGAGTTTGATGCCTCTGTACTGCCCACAGTTGTGGCTGTCCCCTTTGTTTTTGCACACTGGCACGAGTATGCTTATTCTCCAGTCATCTGGGATATGCCTTTCTCTCCACACTGCTATTAGTACTCTCAGGAGTCATTTCTCCCCTATCTCACCCAGCATCTTTATCATGTCTGCTGTAACCTCATCTGAGCCTGCTGCTTTCCCTGACTTCATCTTCCTTAGTGCTGTTCTTACTTCTTCTAGGGTGGGCTCCTCTTCTTCTCTCATCGTAGTCTGTTTCTGGGGAAGTACAGCTTCTGTGGGATTTTCTTCATTCAGAAGCTACTGGAAATACTACTTCCACCTGTCTTCGATGTCTTCTGGGCTGGTGAGCAGATTGTTGCTGGCTTCCCTTAAGGGAGTCTGACTATCTTCTTTATCTTTGTCTTTGCCTTGCAGCTTGATATAGTTTCTTTGTGCCCCTTACTGAGTCACTTTCCAGACGCTGGTACAGTGCCTCCGATGCCCTGTTCTTTGCTATTGCAACTTCTTTCTTAGCTTCTTTGTTAGCCAACCAGTAGTCCTTCCTAGCCTGGTCAGTCTTTTCTGTGTCCCACGTCTTCCTGCACTCTTTTTTTTTTTTTTTTTTTTGATGACTTCCTGGACTTCTGCATTCCACCACCAACTTTCCTTATGTACCTTATTTCCATACCTGGCTCGGCCACATATCTTTTCTGTAGTCCTAACACAAGCTGCTTTTAGGCGCTGCCATTCTTCTTCAACTCCACCTATTTTCTCCTCTTCTTGGGGTGCTAGAGCCCTGAGTAATTCCTTGAACTGTTGTACTTTCTCTACAGTCAACTTCCAGGTCTTTAGCCTGGTCTCTTTTGACCTTAAAGCCTTCTCTGACCACTGCTTGCATCTGATTGTGGTAACTAGTGGTTTATGCTGTGGGCTGACTGTTGCACTGGGGATGTCTTTGCAGTCATGGATTATGCCCCAGTGCCTTTTCTTTACTAAAAAAGTCTACCTGAGTAGTTGCATGTTGACTACTCTTGTATGTGATCTTGTGACGGTCTGTCTTTCTGAACCATGTGTTGGCTACCATCAAGCCATTTGCCAGACAGAAGTCTAGAATGGCTTCTCCTCCTTTATTCCTGTTGCCCCACCCATGTGGACCCAGGCAGTCCTCATATTCTGTTCTGTCTGTTCCGATATGTGCATTCAAGTCACCCATTATCAACACCAATTTATGTTGTCCTGCTTTATCTAGTAGGTCCTGCAACTGCTGTCTGAATGCATGGAGTCTGACTGCCATGAGTCTGTCATTAATTCTGATGATATGCCTTACTGCCTTCTGAAGCCTCTCGTTCACCACAATTCCTACACCATTTCTAGCCTGCACTCCACCTGAGTAGTAGACTCTGGTTCCCAAGCCAAGTGGCTTTGCTGCACTGCCCTTCCATCTCGTCCCCTGGATACATGGGATGTCCAGCCTCCTCCGTATCATCATGTCATCCAGTTCCAAGCTGTGTCCTGTCAGTGAACCTACTTTAAGCATAGCAATTCTCAGTTCATGTTTGGCAGGTTGGTTGGTTTTATGTCCATCTTTCTCTGAACAGCGCTGTCCCAAGTAACCCAGGCTGGGCAACTAGACACCAACCAGCCAGTAGCTTATTGACCAAGGGCTGCTGGGCTTTATGGTGGGTACACCCTGGCCAGTAGGGGCACATATACCCCTCCCATCGTTAGCATGGGTCTCTGGCGTGGGTCAGAGTAGGCCGGGTCTTCAACCCATTTATCACCAGTAACTATCCATGCCCATTTTTTGGTGACGTTAATCAAATTGACTGAATCGCCTGGAGACATATTTTGCACTGTCGAGTGGCTAGCCCTGTCACGGCACAAAGTCTGTGATCCATGTTCACCTATCTTGAGGATACTGCGCACCACAGTAGATGCCCAAAGTGGTTGGTCTGTACTACTCTTCTCCTCCATAAGGCACCATGTAGAGTCTGTGCTGCTGCCCACCGCTCCATTCATTGGTGAGTTTGATGGAAGCAGCATGTTTTTCGGACGTGTGAGAAACCACACGGAGATGCAGGGAGAGCATGCAAACTCCAAACAGGCATTGGTCAGAGGTCAGGAGCGAACCTTGTGCATGGGAAGCGAAGATCTTAACCACTAAGTCATGGTACATATTAAGTATATAAAATATAATATAAAAAGTTAAATTCTAACAATTACCATCAGAGAGAAATTCATGGTTGGTAGAATATCATAAAGACCTTAAAGTAGTATTTCTAAAGTGTGCAAGCTGAGAGGGAAAGAGGAGTGGGAGTAGTTTGTGGGAGTGGGACAAGGACAGGTCCAGGAATTAGTAAATAAGTCCTTTAGACGTTTTTTGAAGTTTAAGGAAGTTGTCGTTTTTTGTTAGAGAAAGGGAAAGTTTGTTCCAGGCATTGGCGGCAGAGTGGCTGTATAATAGTTTGCCAGTATTTTTATTGGGTTTGTAGATGTCCTAAGAGGTGTAGGTCGGTGCTGCATAGGTTACACTTAGGAGAGCAGGAAGTTAAAAGTTAAAGTTTAAGGTTAAAACCATTTGTTAGCTCTCAGCCTCCTCTTCTTAGTGTGTCTGTTGGTTTTTGCCAGGCTTCGGTGCAGTTGTATCATGTCTGACAAACTCTCACCGGGGTTCAAGAGTTGCACTTCTTGTGGGCATAAAATCTTCAATCAGGATTCCCACAAAGAGTGCATGTATTGTTTAGGTGCAGATCACCTAAAAGCGGAGTGTGTAATTTGTGCTTCTTTCAATCCATGGGCTCTTACTGATGGGTGTATTAAGTTGATCTTAAGGGGTCTTCTTCCATCTTTAGCTTCTGAGGTTCAGACCCCTTCCTTGCCTTCAACTTCTTCCTCTGCTAAAGATGGAAAAAGTGGTCTCTCTCTCTCTCTGCCTCCCCGAGAAACCCTCTGGAACCAAAAGCCAAGTCTAAGAAAACTTCAGGTCCGACCTCCTTGGATCTGAAGAAAGTGTCTACTCTGTCAGATCCACCAGCATCCTTGGATCTAGGGGAAATAGTATCTTTGTCACCTCCTCTGTCTTCGGCTCCAGTGTCGGATCCATTAGCTCGGGGTCCGAGAGCTTGGGGCAAGTCTCCTACCCACTTAGTCAAGTCCAAGCACTCCCGACCTCCCTCATCAGCTTCTTCCAGATCCTCTAGAAGTGGGTCTGAGGCAGACATGGACAGGATGATGAGGAGATTCCTCAAGGCCCAGATGCCAATGGAAGCAGTCTCTTCTATTGGATCCATGACCTACCTGACCCACACCATCAGTACTCCTTTTCCGATCCAGCCTTTGGCTTTGGAGTTGCAGGTTTCAGGACTCCTGTGTGTGTGTCGGGTTTGGTGCAGGGGAAGCTTCTTTCCTTTACGCCGATGATACACTTGATCCACCCTGTTCCTATTCCCTCAGAGCAGAGCCGATCTTGGAGTCTAGCTTTTGGTGTTGGGTTTGGGGGATTGGGATTGGCTCCATCTTTGTCAGAGCCATCTCTTTCCTTGCGTGGCTCGGCCCTTGACAGTTTGGGTCCAATCCCTTCTGGAAGCCATGGATTTGGTGCGAGTCCTAGCCGCTTTCCCCCTGTGGCTTTGGGGGAGACCGAGAGACCCTATTCTGGTCTGTTGGCTTTACAGGTAGTAGAGAGGGTTTTCTCCCAAGTTGGAGATCTGTCACCATGTGTCCCGCAATCCACCCTACTACCCCCTTCGGGTTGGGGCCTTGAGCCCATTCATTCTGTCATGAGTCAACCCATCCCGAGCAGACAAAGATCTCCCTGCCAAGGAAGGATTCCCTTCTTCCGATACTTCCCCAGAGTACCCCACTGGGGAAATCCCCCAGAAAACTTGCAGAAGGAGACACATTGACTTCTCGATGGAGTCATTAACCGAAGAAACTGACTTCGATGAGGAGGAAGGGGTCCCCCCTATCCCCACCTGAAGATGTCTGTTTGAGAGATATTCTGGAAATCTTGAAGCAGAAAGGTAAGTGGTTTGCCCAACCTCCTCATTCCGAGGAGTCGGTGCTCCTTGGAGGCGTTCGTGGCCAGCCTATCTGTGTCCTGGGTGACCCCTCTGGCAGATGACCTCATTGATTTGATTTCCCGCCGGGCATGGAAGGAACCAGACATCAAGACAATTCCCAAGCGCCCCAATAGGTTCCTGGTTCCACCAATGGACAGAAAACATTGGCGGAAGGGTCCCGTAGTTGATGCCATTTATGTTGGTGGCAGCCACTAAAGAACTGGCAGAAGAGACTGCCAGTGTCCATCCACGTAACAAGGAGTATAGAGCATTGGACAGGATTGGAAAGTGCATTTACGCCTCCGCCACCTTTGCGCTGAGGTCATTTAATTACCTAGCTCACTTTATCTGGCTGCAGAGACATCTGATCAAGGAGTTTACACTTTCTATCAGAGTCCATGCCTGCAGAAGAAGTCAAGAAGCTTCTCCCAAGCTGGCCACTCTCATCATCCATCGCCAATTCCTCAATGAGGTTAATTTCCCATATAACGGAAGGTACCACACGAGCTGCTGGTTCAGGAATATCCCTAAGGAGGCATGCCTGGATGAGGCTATGTGATTGCACGGAACCCTTTAAGCCATCCTTTCTGAGTGCCCCCTATAATGGCTCCTCAATGTTTAGGCCATCAGTTAGAGATACTCTCATGTGCAGCAAAAAGGATGGAAAGACCCCTTCTGTATAGAAATCCAATTTTCTAGGCCTCAGAAGTCCTTCTGCAAGAATCAATGCGGAGGGAAGAAAATGTGGTTTCATAAGTCCCAAATGTCTTTCTAGGACCTGAGCGGGGATCCCTCCTCTAAATGAAGAGAAGGAGGGTTTAATGGTAGGCACTGCCTTAGCGACAGAGGGGGTCTGCAAAACCAGGGCTTCAGAGACTCCTTTTCTGACCAGCCCTATCAGCACTCCTGAAGCGCTGCCCGGCCATCCATCTCTGGAGGCAGTTGAGGGTCGACTCGCTTTGCACTTAGAAGCCTGGACGCATTTGACTCAAAATCCCAGGGTTTGAAGCATAATATCCAAAAAGCTACTGCAGTTCCTTTTTCCTCCCCCCTGCAAGCATCAACAAGAAACCTCCAGATATGCCACCCAGTCAGAGGGAGAAGGCAGCACAAGAGATTCTAAATTTGCTGCAAAATAAAAGTCATCCAAGAGGTCCTGACCGAACAAAAAGAATTCGGAACCTACTCCCACTTCTGTTTTCTGCTGAAAAAGGCAGAGACCTAAGGCCCATTGTGGAGCTAAGCAAGTTGAATTATGTGGAAAAGTAGAGGTTCCGATTAGTTACGGTTCAGTCCATTCTTCCACTGTTGTGCAAGGATGATTGAATGTGCTCAGTAAATTTCAAAGGTGCATACTATCACATCAAAATAGACAGGTGCTCCAGGAGATACCTGCACTTTCAGCTGGGAGGCAATCATTTTTAGTTCAGGGCACTGCCCTTTGGGCTCACCCCCCCCCCCGGGTGTTCACCAAATGCATGGCGGTCATAGCAGCTCACATGAGACTCAAGGATTCCGGGTGTTTCCATACTTAGATGATTGGCTCCTTACCACCCCCACAAGGCATCAGCTTATCCAAGTCAAGAGATTATTTAATCCAATTTTCACACTCCCTGGGCATCACTGTAAATCTATACAAATCCTTTTGACTCCTGTGAAGAACCTAGAATTCCTAGGAATGCAGCTGAACACGAGGGATCAAATAACTTCCCTTCCCTTGCACTGCATAACAACATTGAGGAATCAAGTCTGGGATTGTTATCCCACTAGTCCCCCCGGCACGGCTCATCTTACAAGTTTTAGGATCCATGTCAGCAGCAATTTTGTTAGTTCCTCTGGCAAGGTTCTTCATGAAGATTCTTCAGTGAATGTTGGCAGTGCAGTGGTCCATTCCCATCAGTTTGACACCAGTTTGTAAAGTCACATCAGCTGGTGGAATCAGTCGGACAGTTTTTCTAGGCAGACCTTTCTTAACCCCTCCCCAATAGCCACAGTGACCACGGACACCTCCCAGTTTGGGTGGGGGGTATTACAGTGAGAAGATGGTCCATGGCACATGGTCCCCCATCGAGACCAGGTTGCATGTCAGTGTCCCAAAGATGAGACCAGTTCTAACATTGCAAACCTTTCAGTACGCTCTCCCCTTGGGTACTTTTGCAGCTCACACTGTCAGTAACATGTCTGTAGTCTGGTACATCAACAAGCAAGGAGGAACCCGTTCTTACTCCTTGTGCAGGGACACCATGAAGTTGCGAGAATGAGCGATCTCTTCGGACTAACTCCTGGTTGAAACACACATTCTGGGGAATGCCAACGACTATATGGACAGACTCAGCAGATCAATCCTGATTCCGCACGAGGGGTCCGTCATTAAATCAGTGGTGAACATGATCGTCATTCGCTGCTGGGGGTCAGTCTTGCTGTGACCTTTTTGCCTTTCCTCCCAACAACAAATGCAGCAAGTTCTTCACTCTTATCCCCCCCCCCTCCATGATTGGCCCCAGGGTCTCCTGTATGCTTATCACCCTCTCCCACTAATTCCGAAGTTTCTTCAGAAGGCAAACAGGCGAAGAGCTCCGTCCCCCTCATTGCCCCCTTCTGGCCTTGTCAGGTTTGGTTTCCCTTCCTCTGGTCTCACCTGAAATATCCTCCATGGATACTGGAGTCAAAACAGGACTTCTGCCTCACCTGTCAGGAATGCAGCAGCCGAATTTTCATGCCTTCAGGTTGATTGCTTGGTTTCTCCATTTCCAACCCTAGCAAGACAGTCCAGGCTTGCTTCTCCGATCCATAACATAATTCTAGCATTGCAAAAGGTTTCTACTAAGAAAGTCTACACCAGCAAGCGAAAACATTTTGCTGTTTGGGCTACAAATAGGAAAATTTACCCTTTCTCAGCACCAGTCTTGGATATTCTGCTTTTTCTTAGTACCCTGTTTAAGGAAGGAGCTAGTTCCTCTGCCGTCAAGCTTCAGTTAGCTGCAATTTCTAATTTTCACACTGCTAGCCAGTTTTGTTCTTTGTCCACCTTAAGATTATGCAAATATTTTATGAAGGGTATTTTCTTGAGGCTTCCCATCAAGGACCCCTCCCCACCTTGGGTCCTCACTGTCGTGCTGCAAGGTTTGACTCTGGGAACCTTCGAACCAGCTGCCAGTTGCGACATGAAGTTGTCAAGGAAGACCATCTTTTTAGTGGCCATTACTTCAGCTAAGAGAATTTCTGAACTACAGGCCTCATCTTCCAAACTTCCTTGTATAATTTTTCATAAGTACAGGGTTTCTCTATGTACCAATCCTTCCTTTGTGCTTAAAGTAGCCACGGAAAACAATATCAATCAGTCCATTCACTTACCAGTGTTCTTTCCAAATTTTTCTAACAAAGGGAGAGTATGTTTTACATCATCTCAACGTTTATAGATAGTTAGGTTTCTGTCTGCGCAAAACTAGACAACACAGGAAGTCTGACCAACTGTTTGTAGCCTTCTCGGCTAACAAATTAGGCTAAGCAGTTTCCGGGATCACTGTAGCAAAATGGATAATTAGTTGTATCTCTTTCATTTACTCACAGAACCTTCTAGGACGCATTCCACCAGGGCTGTGGCTACTACTTCCACCTTCTCCTTTAGAACCTCCATTGATGATGATTGTGCAGCAGTGACATGGTCTAACAATCGCACCTTTGTGGCATATACTATAAGTTAGATTTTGTTTCTAGGAGCATGGCTTCCTTTGGCTCAATGGCTCTCTGGCATGTTCTTCCAAGAGAGCTACCTGGGAATTGTGCACCTGGAGACTCTTGACCATATTGTGAAGAGGAATGAAGAAGATAACATCAGATTGGAAAGTTATGTCTTACCATAGCTTGGCATCTGTGTTGTCTGTCTTCATTCCTCCTCACTTTCCCACCCAGCCATCCCCCTGCCTCATTCTTCTAGAGGATTGCGGAACATGATGGGACTCTTGGGTCCAGGTCCCATGTCTTAGCTTCATCTGCTGTTATTCTTTGCTGTTATAGGTTGTGGATGTATGTAATCAGCAAATTCAATCTGAGGTGTTCGGGGTGGGTGTAGTGCATTATAGGTAAGAGGGAGGAGCTCGAGAGTCTGATCTAAGTGTGGAGAATGTGGGCGAGCCAGATCCGAGTGTTGGATCCGAGAGCCTATCGTGAGGAGGAATGAAGATAGAAAACAAACATGCCAAGTTATGGTAAGACATAACTTTCTATTTAATTATATCTCTAATTTCACTGCATCATTAGTTGAATTATTTGCCAAAGCCACTAGCAGTGTAATTAACTTTTATTGCTGTATGGTGTAAGTTGATCCAATTTCTAATTAAGAATGGTGGCAGATAGGCTGTGTGAAAAAAATGCATTAGTTTGAGTAGTCAAATTCTAGAGAGAAAGAAATGCTTTTCATTTCTTTCTCATGTTTTTATTTCTTCTGCTTGAAGAATAGTGTGTTGCATTTTGACTCCTATTTTACAGGTAAATGCCACTTATTATGCCCTTCCACACTGCATCCTACCGCATTTACGTCCATACTGCACTGAGCGGACATAAATGTGATTGGTCATTGTGCAGACTGATGCTAAGTAAAGTTCAATACAGAGTATGTATAGGGTGTTCACTTAACATCCGCACTCCTTAAAATTCTATGGGATAGAACATCTCCCGGACGTTCAGCGGCATTTACCAGTATTTGAGACAGAAGAGTGGGCTAATTTTATTTTCATACGCCATCCCATGTGTTTCTTTGTCACTTTGTAGGTCTGACCATAAAGCCATCTCCTTTGAAATAAAATTGAAACTCGAGATCCCTTCTGTCTATCGCCTCTCTGTAACAGATGACAAGCAGGTGGGATATTTCGTTTAGATGCTTTAATGCACAAAAACGCATCAGGATGGAGAGCCGCGTCATAACATACAAATTAATTAGTTAACAGACAGACCTTGCATACATACATGCTTACATCTCAACGGCTTACTACAAAATGGCAGTTTAGCTTGCACGTGCTCAGTATTTATACACTTGTGCACGCCCTTGGATAGGTTATTAAAGGTACATGCACACAAACTGATCTACATCCTCCCTCTTAAAAATTTTACCCTTTGAAAAAACAATGTCAGCAGTAGACATGCTTTACTATATACATTAGAAACAGTGTTCATGTCCAAGTTTATTCATATCTGTTACAGGGTTTAGAGATACGACCATATCTCGTAACATATCAGTCTGGACCAAATTTAGCAACAGGGACAGGCTTCAGTGAACAACTCGTATTAGGAACTTCTGGATTTGTCACAGGAATGGGAATGTCCTCTGGAACTTCCTCTGGAATTGAACACTGGACAACTCTCTCTGAGGTATTGTTTCTCACAGGCTATGTGCAGTGGTATAGAGTTGGACACTGGTCTGAAATGTTTCCGATTCTGCCTAAAGACTGTTCCTTGTGATTCCACAATGTATGATTACTGCTCTGGGCAAATATTCTTCACAACACCAATCCGATCATAACCTTTGGACGTTTGCATCCTTACTACTTCTCGTAATGGACTGAGTGGTTTGCTGGTTTTATCGTGGTAAGACTTCTGGGTTAAACACTTCACTGACCTGTTGTTCTTGACACATGGAACCAACAATTGACTAGTGAGTGGTAATGTGGTTCTGGTTTGTCTCGACAGAAGTCTCTGAGCATGTGAACCAAGATGTTTATCATGAAGAACATTTCTGAGATTCAAGAGATTCAGGAAAACATCACTATTATCTTGTTTTGACTTCTCTAGTAACTGTTTTGCAGTTTGAACTGCACGTTCTGCCAAACCTTTTGACTGCGGGTACTCAGGGCTACTTGTGATATGAGTAAAATCCTATTCTTCAGCAAATATTTTGAGCTGTTGGCTTGTAAACTGCGTGTCATTGTCAGAAATAACTTTGTGTGGACTACCATGTACTGCAAAGTGACGCTTCATCTTACTAATGACGGTATTGGATGCTAGGTTAGGATGCAAGTCTATCTCAAACCAATTGGAGTAAGAATCTTCTAATACCAAATAATGTTGACCATTCCACTCGAAGATGTTGGTAGCTACTGTCGACCAAGGTAGTTCTGGAATCTGGTTTAGCTGAAGTGGTTCCTTCTGTTGATTTGGCTTAGTACTGTTGCACACCGAACAAGATGAAAATGCTGTCTTAATGTCTTGTGACATAGAAGGCCAAAATACTAGTCCTCTTGCCCTTCTTTTGGTAGAATCTGTTCTTGGGTGACCACGATGCAAGATAGTAATGTACTCGTGTTGCAAAGACTTTGGGACACTTACTTTTGGACCTTTCATAATGATACCATTGTCATATAAAATCTCATCTCTATGGAAATTAGATTGCACTTCTTGAGGGAAACTAGAGTGCTTTGACGGCCATCCTGGATTGGTAAGTAGTTAAGCCTTTGTAAAGCTGGATCTGTGGCTGTGTTCCCTTTCAGCTCATCAAGACGTGTGGAAGAAAATGACTCCGTTCCATGACTTCAAAATCAAGGTTCTCATTCTCCTGCTGTTCTGTGGTGTTTCTGGGTGATCTGCATCAGGAAGATAAGATAAAGAAGTTTATCTTTCTTGTAGACCAGATTGAAATTATACTGCTGCAATCTCCAATCTCCGCATCATGCATTGCAGTCTGATTGGAGCTGAATGCATAGGTTTTGTCAAGATAGTGACTGTAGGTTGGTGGTCTCTTTCGCTTTGGATAGTTCCACCATAAACATAATCATGGAACTTTGAACATGCAAACACAAGTGCCAAAAGCTCTTTCTTGATCTGGGCATACTGCATTTCAGTTTGGGTAAGAGTTTTCAATGATTAGGCAACAGGTTGATCCTGTTGTAGAATGACTGCACCAAGATCCAATTTTGAAGCATCACAGGAAAGTGTAATTGGCTTGTGGACGTCATATTATTTGGGAATTGGTAGATTAGCAATTCTCTTTTTATTTCAAAACATCAAATTCTGTCTGGTGTTGCTCTAACCAAGACCAGGATACATCTTTACGTGTTAGCTGTCTGAGTGGTGCTGATAGTTGGCTCAAGTCTGGAATTAACTTGTCTAGGTAGTTGTCCATGCCAGGAAAACATTGCAGGGCTTGAACATTGTCTGGAGCTGGCATGTTGTGAATGGTTGGTTGTTTTGAAGGGTCTGGTTGTAAATTTGTACTCTTAAGTAAATGACAGACTTAAATAACTACTTGTAACCTGAATTTGCATTTGTGTGGATTGAGCTTAAGATTCACTTGCTGTGCCTTTTCTAGAACTTTTCTGAGGTTTCTGTCATGTTAAACTTCACCATTACCGCCTACTGGTATGTCGTCTGCTGTAATAGTACAATGATACTCAGAAGAAATTTGCTCAGTTGCACGTTGAAAGACTTCACTTGTAGAATTTGTCAGATGGCATTCTCAAAAATCTGTACCTGCCAAACAGAGTACTGAACGTAGTGAGCAATGAGGATTTTTTGTCAAGCTGAATTTGCCAAAATAATCTCTCTGCATCTAATTCAGAAAAAAACAGCGGCATTTGGCATCAAGGCTGCGACTTCTTCGACTGTACGCATTGGATGATTTTTAGGGCTTTGTTCAAATCTCATAGATCAGTACATATTCTGATGTCATGTGAGCTTTTCTTATGACCTACCACCATGGAAGATGCCCATTCATTTGGAGTTTCAACTGGACAAGTTGCACCTTGTTGCACCATTTATCTAGCTCAGCTTGTACTCTGTCCTGCATGGCTATTGGAACTTTATGTGCTGGCATGATAACTGGACTGACATCTGGGTCTGACTTCATGGAGTACACAACTGGAAGTTTGGCTCGTTTGTCTTCGAAAAGATCAGTATAGGTGGAAAAAAATGTACTGGGTGAAATTGGAGTAGTGGTCTACTGATTTGGTGGACTTGCTTATTAAGTGAAAGCAGTCCCATTTTCAAATTGTCTCTGAGCCTTAATAACTACTGGATGTGCCTGTTGACCACAAAATAAGTCGTAGCTTCTTCAGCAGAGTAACATGAAAGCACTACAGAGCCTTCAGTTTTGAATTTCTTCACATCCAGAAGCAACCAGCTTCGTACACCTTGTCAAATCAAGACTTTCACCTTTACACACACTCGCAAATGTTTCTGCTGACATAACATTGCATCAGTTATCAACTTTGAGCTGTAACGGTTTGCCATTTGTCCGAACAGTACAAAATACTTCATTCTTTGTCCTTAAATCTACTGCATTAACTGTTTAATGAAGCACTGACAAACCATCAACATAGAGTAGGGTTGCAGCTTTCTAATTGGTCAACTTGTTTCTTAAAATGTTCCTTTTTAATAAAAGAATGTGGGCCTTTTGATTTACATAATCTTTTGAAATTATTCCATTTATTGCATTTGTGGCATTGTTGACCAAAAGTGAAACACTTTCCTCTTTTAGATTTATGACTTCCACAACAATTGGCAATGAATCTGGGTTGAGGCTGATGCTTTGAGTTTGCTGACTCACTCTTGTGCTTCACTGAGATTGTGCGAACTCTGGAATTCGCTGGAAGGCTCTGTGGCTTTACCAGTGAGTGCCGCAGGGGTTACAGTTGCCATGTGCTTGGGCCTGTTTCTTTTTAACTACATGCTGTGTATTATCAACATGAGTTTTGTCATCCTGCCTTCTAGAGCTGTTCTCATTTGTAAGCATATTTGTGTGCTTTTCTGTGAGTCTGTATATCTGGCAAATCACAGTGGCCTTATTTGAAAGTTAAATCACTGCCACAAAGCAGAATCTTTCTCAAAGTATCATCTTTGATACCGCACACAAGTTTGTCCTTTATCAACTCATCAAATAAATCACTAAATCTGCCTGTTTTAGCTTTCTCGTGTCTGTTTGCTGCAAAAGTTTCACCAGGCTTTTGATCCCTTGTGTAAAATCAAGTGCATTTCCATTATAACATTTGTCTGGGGGTTGCACATTTCTCTAAATGTATGCTTTAAGCACTCTGGGTCCTCCCTTGACTCAGCCTGTACAACAGTGATGGTTTCCCCCTCTCCTGTGTAGATAGTAGGTGCATACACAGATGAACATTCCCTTTGTATGGCTTTTGACCCACCTAAATCAAGTAGAATAAATGCCTTTGTACGGTCATTTTTATCAGAAAATGCAGCCTGTATGAAAATGTTATACTCTTGCTAAAACACTCTCCAGTTCTCAGCAATATTACTGTCAAAAATCTGTATGCCGTGCACACAAAGAATGGTCAAGCACGCTAAAAATACGGCCCTTGTAGTTATGCATGAGCAAACTGTTCTGTAAGCTTGTAATATTCAAATGCACAATAAAAACTCTGAAATACTGTACTTTACGAAATATGCCTTGTAATGGCTGTACTTTGTGAAATAGCTTTACTGTAACTGCACAAACATGTGAACGTTTTATACACTTCTGATAACTTTGATATCTTTGCTTAATACGAAAATATATGCTTTGTGAATATGTGGTCGTTTCCTCTTTATTTTATTAATTTTATGCAATTCTGACTTTATTTCAAACATTTTTCGTAGTAATTTGAATATTTTATCAGTGTTGTACGTAATCGGTTTATGCGAATATTGTTTAAAATGTTCTATATGCCCCGTTTTATATTATGTGAAAAAGTAGTAGTGCTGAACCAGTTTTAATATTTGAAATTCGTTTCTGACCTGTTTTGTGAAGGTAAGCCGCTTCTGAAAGTGTCCTTTTAGATGTCCCACTTCTGACGTCATGTCGCTCGTCTCTCTGTAACATAGATGACAAGCAGGTGGGGTATTTGGTTTACATGCTTTAGTACACAAAATCACATCAGGATGGATATCATCATAAAATGCAAACTAGTTAACAGACCTTCCATACATACATGCTTATATCTTGATGGCTTACTACAGAATGGCAGTCTAGCTTGCACGTGCTCAGTATTTATACACTTGTGCAAGCCCTTGGATAGCTTCTTAAAGGTTCATATGGACACATTGGATCTACACCTTCTACCCAAGGTACCTTTAGAAATTTCTCTAACTACCTGCTTTTACGTGGTACATTGGCAAGCTTCAAATCCACACCAAATCTAGTTACTTCCATTAAATAAGTGGAAATGTATCACCAAACTACTAACGGCATGTAAACGGCTGCATGGATGTAGCTGTACCATGTAGGAACAATTACTTGGCAAACCCCAGAAACGGACCCACATGGTGGAACCATAATATCAACAAGCTTTACAATAAAAGAGAGTTTTGACCAAAAGTAAGGAGTAATTCCCAGAATGATAAATCCCTTGTCATTGAAATAACTTAGGAGCTTAATAAAACCCACCAAAGCCAAGTTTGAGGCTAAAATATCTATCCAAGCCAAAGACAGTTGCGAGGCCTTTTTTAGTTATAATCTCAAAAACACAATGTAGTAAAGCTCTGAGCTAATTGTGAGTAGTGATGTTACCCACATTGAAGCTGAAGATATAGTGAACCTACTGCCTTGTTAAATTCAGCTTTAACTTTCCCATCTCTCCCCACCATCTCTCCATCAATGTACACTTAAAACTAGCTTGCCTCTAGCTGTCACACAAGACCATGTCCCAAAAGTGCCATCAAAGCTAAAAATATTGCATTGATGGATTCTGACAATAACCCTGGATGCATCTTAAATAGTAAGAAGCACAATTTATCCACCCCAACAGCTCAACCACTGCCTCCATACATGTTTTTTGTACCAAGTGAGTGGAGAGCAGCTACAGTTTGTCCCCTGTATAAGGGAGAACCTTCCACAGATCCAGGCAATTGCAGATCCGCAAGTCTGACCAGTTTTAAATGTAAAGCCATGGAGAGACTTATGGAAGTCATCAGCAAGGACGTAAGGAACCTCCAAACATTGGACTGGTCTCTGGTTGGCTTCATTAATGGCAGGACATGCTTACTCACCCCAATGGACTTTTTGATGAGGTCACAAAAGCAGTGGATGAAGGTGAAACTACACACTGCATACCTTGACCTAGCTAAAGCTTTTTACACAATTCCCCCACTCAGGCAGTATAAAAGTTAAGTAAAGTGTGAATAAACCCATACAGCACCCACTGGATTGCCACTTGTCCCACGGATAGGATGCAGGAAATCAAACTAAGGGACCTTACTTCCATAGAGTGACCAGTCACCAGTGGAGCCCCTCCAGGGTTCTGTGCTGGAACCTCTCCTGTTTGGCATCTACTTCTGTGCAGTAAAAGCCAATACTAAAGGGTTCTGGCTGACAAAGTTTGCAGATAAATACAAGCTGGAAGCAGGCACTGAATCCCCAAATGACTTGGCAATCCTGCAGGAAGGTTCGTCCCAAGTAAATAACTAATTTCAGTCCATGATTTTGACATTAAATGTCAAAATGCATTATCCAATCCTTTGGGAAGCCCTCTACCCCAGGGAACTACCACATTGGCAGTATACCCATAAGAGTTGATCCAGTTGTACTGAGTTTGGGAACTTGTGCAGATAGTGACCTTAGTTTCTACCAACATGTGCCCATTTTTGCAAGAAAGTCCTTCTGAACTGCACAACTTTTAAACATAGGGACTATGTCTAGATCTAGGAACATCATTGTCCCCCTCTAATCAGCCCTCATTAGATCAGTCATCGAGTATAGTGCCCCCTTGGCATGCATTTGTCCAGACACATGCAACAATTGGAATGCCCACAGAGATGCCTTACTAAAAGGATAGAAGGCCTAAACATTACATCCTACATGGACTTACTCCTCTCTTTATACTGTGCATCCTATGGACTGCTAGGAGTTGCTGTCTGGCATACAAGGCATTATCTGACCCAGTACTGATAAATTTACTGTACATCAACAAGTCAAATGGCATTAGAAATACTCTGATATAAAATCTACTGCAACATCAGCAGTACAGTTTGGAGGGACAGGTATATCTCACAGTGGATACCACTGTTCTGAAACAGACTCGTCATTCACATAAAACAAATCCCAGTCAGTATTCAGGCATAACTTGGATCTGTGGATGGGTGATAGAACATTTACCACAGGACTGTCCCCTTTACTAATTGATAGAGGCTGTTCCTAAATAATTGGGTAAGACCAGTCTATAATCAAATGGGTATAGGTTATTTTGTTACACAGTAAGGGAAATTGGCTAGGCTTAAAATGACCTGCAAGGGCAGCTGGACTAGTACTTGGCTATGAACCTAAATGCTTTTTTCCATGCATGGTTCCCCTCAAGTTATCTATGGTTTAATTCCAGTTATTCTCACTAAAGGTAATGTGTGGGATGGGTAAGGCTAATCGAACACCTGACGAGTTGGGATAATTCAAGCACCAAAAGGGAAGTTGGTGAGGCTTAAAATGGCTCACAAGGGCAGTATTAGCCTAGTACTTTCCTATGAACCCATGAAGAAGTGGGCCTAGATCTTGAGAGGTTTGGTGGATCCCCTGCATTTTCAAACTTTCAAAACTGATGCTGTTGTCAAGATTAGATTAACATCTTTTTGTCTAAAAATGTTGGTGCATAAATCAAAAATCCTTGGATTGAAATTGAAATATAGCCATAGAGTAATATGGATATTAATTGTCCAGATTTTGTAAGATTTTGATATATTTGGTGCAGAAATCAAGTAAGGAAATGTTCTGTCGTATTGGTGCACATCTTTCTTGATATTTTTGTAATGTGTGGATCTGATGAAGACTTTCAAATCACGTAGGCTTTTAACTTAAATAATTTTTGAATAAAACTGATTCCAGTCTTACTAATTAGTAGATAGTTGTGATATTCCATACATAATTGAGTCAGTACATTTGTACTCTGTCACAGAAGCTTTTAGAATGTCCAGGATATCCTGTGTGAGCAGTTTCTGCATAGGAATTTTTTTAAAACATCTTAATTGCCTGGTGGAATTTGAGAGCTATGGGATTCTGAGTACTGGATGTATAAAATTAACATTTTGTCAGGATATTCATTTTAGTGGTATTGACCTTTCCTGTTATGGCGATAACAAATGAATGCCTACTTTTGGAGAGAAAAAAAGTGTCAAAGCTAACTGCTTACTGTGACTTAGTGAATAATGACTTGAGGAAACAGCTTAATATTTAAGCTTTGTAGCTTGATTAGATCATATACTTGATGTAATGGTGTTTTAGATATTTTTGTTAATTAACCTGAAAACCTGTAACTTCACTAATGCTTTCTGTAATATAGAAAAATCACAAAATTGTTTACTTTTGAGATGATCAGATCATCTCCATAAATTTAATATTGTAATCTGTTGGTGATTAAGAATTTATATAGTATTTGCGGTCTCTGTCATCCTTAGTTATTGTCATTGGATCCGTTTTGATCACAGCCTTGAGTAGCATATAATGTTAATGAACTCAAGTATTTGCACAGGAAACTAGTTGTATTTGACAGCAGTAAGAGCGAGTAGTGAAAATGATCAAAGGCCGTGTCACATACCGGTTTAAACAAGAACAAAACTGTGCTGTTAGGTTTACTTGGTCGGAGCAGCAATTTATACAGTTTAATTGTGTCTATATCACTAAGTTGAACGTTGATTTAATTGAATAACTAGTCATTGAACCCTGTACATCGAAGTCCCTATTCAGTGAGTTATCTAAACACTGAATGTAAATTGTTCAAACTGTTTTACTTGCGCAGCATCGCGAATGTAAAGTACCCTGTGACAACAAACTGTAAGTAATAAAGTGCGTAAACACCGTTCATGAAACTTGTCTGCAAATAGTGAAGTGCGACAACACCTGTTTGCACATATTATTTTTTTCTTCGTTTGGGGGGGGAAAGCTCCCTGCACCTCCATGTGGGAGGCTGTCCCCCCTTGCAAATTAAGTATGCCAACTCCGAGATCGCACTACATTGAAGAAAAGGGTGAATTATTGCACAGCATCATCTCTGGGTTATTATTGAGAACAGAGATGAATAGTAAATGTCTTTCGGCTTTTCCCGGTTAGAGGTCGCCACAGCAGAACTCCAGTCTGCTTATGATTGGCAGTAGATTTTTATGGTACCGAGGTGCCAGCCCGACGCCCAACCTTCAAAGAAGGCACACCCATTCACGCACACACCTACCTTCATGTCTTTAAATGTCACTTGACCGCGGGGAGGACATGCAGACTCCACACAGAAGCCACTCCAGCCGAGAATCGAACCGGAGAACCTCTTGCTGTGAGGCAACAATGCTAACCGCTGCACCACCGCGGTACTGAGAACATGATGCTGAATTTTTTTCTGAAGGCAGTAGCTCTCCTATTAAAGGTTTAAATGCCTTTATTAAGTAAGCCTTGTGCAGTGTATTTTACATTCCCGGTATTAGCCAAGTAAAACAGTTCTATCAAGTTCCATTCGATGTTTAGTTACTTCTCTGAATTGGAACTTTGATGTATAGGGTTCGATGATTAGTTATATGATTTAAATGTTCAAAGTGATATAGACCTTTTTAATTATATGGTCAATAAAATGAGATCTGGGAAAGAGGCACATCTGCCTTAGCCATTTAGTTTGGAGGAATTGATCTGACTGTCATTTATTGATGAACATTTTATTTGTGCAAGTAATTGTTAGGTATACTACTGGTATTCTGAGACCTGAAACTGATAGCTGAGATTTAGTAAATTGGATGTTTTAAGTGCACCAGTATCTAAAGTCATATATGCTTTTTAAATTTGATGTTCATCGTGTTACCCTGCTGCAGTCATCACACTTGGGTTATCCTGCCATCAGGCGGTCCCGCAGTCGGCCTGGGTTCCAAAGTCTTGGTCCGGCATCGGTTGCTGTCGCTTCTTCCCTGACGTCAGTGTGCCAGGGGTATATAAGAGGCATCCAATGCCATTTTCTTAAGTCTTTCTTGCCGCGCGGTGCCCGAAGCAGAAACAGTACGCAAGTGCTGGTTGGCTGACACCTGAGATTTTCGATTCGAATTTCAGTCCGAAGTCTTCAATAAAGCTAAGTACCCTGTTGGGGAACCTTTTCTTGCCTCATACCGATGTCAGAAAAAGTTAACAATTGCATTTCTTGTGGGAAGCAAATAGCTCATAAGGACTTCCATTCTTATTGTATTCCTTGCCTAGGCCCAGACCACGACGTCACTGGTTGTCGGTTTTGTGCTAGGTTCAATAAACGAACTATCAAGTGTCGTTTTGATTTCGCTAGACACTACGGTAGGAAATTTAATTATACCATGCTGTCGGAGCAACTGACGACCGGCGTGTATAAAAAACGCAAAGATAGGGACAGACAGCCAAGAACCAGGCCAGACTCCGAGGCCTCTGCTGGGCCTGTCGCCGGTTTTCCGATTTTCAGTGAGGCGCCTACGCAGCCCCTGACGACCGCAAAATTGGAGCCCCAGACAGCTTCGGATTCTCAAACCGAGACGCAGCCATCTTCATTAGGCCCTACCAACACCTTAGCAGGAGGAGAACACGGTACAGTGGAAACACCTTCGGCTGCAGAAGGTGTCTTCAGACTACACTCACCATTAAATCGTATGCTAAACCTAAAAAGACTGTACATCAGCCTCCAGTTCAAGGCCCCATGCCTAAGAAACTGATGCTTAAGATGGCTGAAGATTTGATTACCCTAATCGGGGGTTCCCAACACCCTCCAGACAAAAGGCCAAGACAAGAGGAGGATTTTGCCTCTTCTGACCAGGTTTCAGTTTCCTCAGACTCCTCTGAGGAACAGGATTACCCCCTTCCCCCTTTGAAGATTCTGATGCTGACGACTCTATCCCCTCAGCATCTCCCCCTGAAGACTATTCCTTTGGGGAAACTTTGCACACCATGAGGGAACATTTCCACTGGGAAGGCCAGGACTAGTACGACTCAAAGAAAAGGCTCTGAGAGTTCCTTTTACTTCCCCAGCACAGACCTCTGGCTATCCCTCCAGTTTTAGACATTGTGGATGATGTTTACTTAGAATCTAGTCTAAATCCACGCTCTCTACCTCCTGCTCCAGCCAAACCAGACAGATACTACAGAGTACCTGACTCACACAAATTCCTTTATAAAAGCCCTGTTGCTGACCCAGAAACAATTTCTCCGGGTCCCAAAGGGGCTAAGGCTTCTATGGCTAAAAATCCTGTACCCTCTGAAAGGGACTCCAGAGCACTAGATAGGTGGGGAAAAAAGGTATACACCGCAGCTGCTCTTGCTATGAGAGCATTAAATTGTCAGTTTCACATGCTGAAATAACAGCAATTCCTAATGTCTCAATTAAAACAAAAGATGAGCACACATTCTGAACAGTCTGAATTCAAGGAAATGCAAGATCTGTTGCATGCAGCTGAACAGGTGGGCAAACGTACTTTACAATGTGGATTTGATTCTTTGGAAGCTTCTTGCAGAGCAGCTGTGACTGGGTCAGTCATACATAGACATGCTTGGCTAAAAACAAAGATCATGTTAAAGCAAAATTATTAGATGCACCTTTACAGAAGGATGTATTATTTGGTGTCAAAGCTGAACAGATTTTAAAGAAAATAGAGGATAAGGCAACGTCTATGCAGACGGTCAAAAATTTTTTACAGGTACAACCCCCTCGTTTCAGCAGAAATTGGCCAACAAAAAATTGGTCCTTTCCAGCTTCTGACAGACCACAGATGGGCAAATACAGACGCCCAAGGGGCAGAGGTCAGCCACAAGGCCCTTACAAACCTCGCCAATGAGGGGGGGGGGCACTACCCCGAAAGGAGGAGAAGACAGGCCCCAAACTACTAGAAGACAAACACAATGACACTACCCTCAAACTGCCAAGCAAGACTCTCTTGGCAGCTCCCTTGGGAGGAAAATTAGCACTTTTTGCAGACAACTGGCACATCATCACAAAAGACAAATGGGTCCTAGACATTGTCTCTCAAGGATACAGATTCCACTTTCACACCTTGCCAAGGATCAAAGGAATGCCAAACCTGCCACCAAATCAAAGGGCAGAGGCACAAAAACAAATTACAGCCCTCATGGACATGAGAGCCATTCAACAGGTATCTCCACAAGAGCAAGGACAAGGATTTTACTCGAGACTCTTCCTAGTTCCCAGAAAGGACAAAGCATGGAGACCCGTTCTGGACCTTTCAATTCTAAACACCTATTTGCAAGTGCCCAAATTCAAGATGCTAACACTACAGCAGCTTCTTCCCATGTTGGGCAAGAAGGCTTGGCTAGTAACGTTGAACCTCAAGGAGGCATACCTGCATGTCCCTATCGGAGGTATCTTCTGCCAAAATTGCAGAAGATACCTCCGTTTCATTGCAGGTTCAACCCATTATTAATTCTCTGCACTGCCCTTTGGCTTATCTACTGTGCCCAGGGTCTTCACAAAATGCCGGGCACCAGTAATCGCATACTGTAGACAAAGAGGAATTCAAATATACCCATACTTGGACGACTGCCTTATTCAAACAGAAAGCAAGGACATTCTCTTACAACATCTGGCGTTTGTCAAACACCTTCTAAGTTGCCTAGGGTACACAGTAAACGAAAAGAAATCAAAACTAGTGCCCTCACAGAATATAATATTCCTGGGTGCCAGTTTGAATACAATGGCCCAGATAGCTTATCTCACGCCAGACAAGCAACAGCATCTGTCTCAATACTCCAAAATAATGGCAACAAAGACCCAGCTCCCTGCAAGAAAAATTCTGCAGGCCTTGGGATTCATGGCATCTTGCTTTCTACTAATACCATTTGCAAAACTGCATATGAGGAAATTACAATGGTACCTGAAAAGCGTATGGTCTCAACACAGCCACAGCTTGGAAACAATAATACCACTCATTCCCTGCCTTCAACAGGAGTATCTATGGTGGGCTCAGGCATGTCACCTCTAACAAGGGTCAGCCTTTTACTTTACCCACAGCCAGACAAACAATAACAGATGCATCGGACTATGCCTGGGGAGCACACATGGCAGGACAGTGCATTCAAGGCAAATGGACTACAAATCAAAGGCATCTGCACATCAATCAAAAGGAAATGCTAGCTGTACAGAATGCCCTAACAGCTTTCAAGGACCTCTTACACCCAGGACAGCTAATTATAAAGACAGACAACATCACAGTAATGTGGTACATAAACAAGCAAGGGGATACACACTCCTACCCTCTATGCAGGGAAGCAATGACCTTGTGGAACACAGCACTGACTTACCAAGTTCAATTACAAGCACAATTACTGCCAGGAAAGAAAAACACATTGGCAGACGACCTAAGCAGAAACATCATGGATCCCCACAAGTGGAAACTGGATCCACAAGTATTTGCAATGATAACTCAAAAATGGGGACGCCCAGACATAGATCTGTTTGCCAACCCCCAAAACTACCAACTTCAAAAATTTTGCACAAGGACATTCCACCCACAAGCTTGGAAAGTGGACGCCCTCACATTCAGTTGAAAAACATTGACAGTGTACGCCTTCCCTCCACTGCCTCTTCTAGCAAAGGTGCTGCTGAAAGTCCGATTAGAAAGGCCACAAATGATACTCATTGTTCCAGACTGGCCACGCCAGCACTGGTACCCAATACTGAGGAACATGGCCCACGGCCCACCATGGATTTTACCGCAAATTCCTCACCTGCTCACCCAGCAAGACAGTCAGATTCTGCACAGCCAGCTGAAGACATTTAAATCTGGCTGCATGGAAAATCACCTAAACAATCAGCCAACTCCTCTATCTAAAGCTGTTATGGATGTCATTCTGGAGGCCAGGAGGCCCAGCACCAGGAAAACCTATTCAGACAAATGGAAAAGATTTTGCGCATGGAACCAGGCTAAAGGCCAAAATCCTCTACAGCCAGACATTCATCAGATTCTACAATATTTAACTGAAATGTTGCACAAAGGACTTTCCTTTTCATCTGTTAAGATCCACGCCTCAGCAGTTTCAGCTCACTATGAAACGGATCCTCCTTTATTTTCACATCCACTTCTAAGACAGTACCTCAGAGGGGCCAAGAACATAAGACTGCCCAGGAGAGCACCAACACCAACTTGGGATCTCAACTTTGTTCTGTAAAAACGTACACTGCCACCTTTTGAACCAGCTTTCACAACTGATTTAAAGTTTTTATCATGGAAAACTGTCCTACTGCTAGCAATAACTTTAGCCAGAAGAGTCTCAGAGCTACAGGCACTAATGGCAGTGGAGCCCTTCCTCATTTTCCATCAAGACAGAGTCTCTCTACGAACTAACCCCTCCTTTATGCCAAAGGTGGTATCCAGTGTGGCCCTAAACCAAGCCATACATTTAGCTACCTTTTCCCAAACCCCCAGAACAAAGGAGAAAGGCTCCTGCACTCCTTGGACATTCACAGGCAACTACATTACTACTTGGATAGAACTAAGGCTTTCAGAAAATCTGACCAGCTCTTTGTATCCTACGCTACAATATCACAAGGAAAAGCTATCTCAAAACAGACCATTTCAAAATGCATAGGACATTGTAAACGTTTCTGCTATACTCATCATGGAAAACCGGTTCCTGCTAGCATTAGGTCCCACTCCACCAGGGCTGCAGCTACATCTACAGCCTTTCTCAGGGGGGTACCAACCAAGGATATTCTGGAAGCTGCAACTTGGAGTTCAGTGCACACCTTCACCAGACACTATCACTTACCCGTATACTCTAAGACTAGAGCTGGCTTTGCCACTGTAGTTTTGCAGGACCTACTAGCTTCCTCTAACCCTGTTTAACTCCACCACCCATCCTTAGCTTTAGGATTCAACCCAAGTATGATGATTGCAGCAGGGTTACCCTCCCTCCATCCCCTCTGACCTAGCTGAACCTTTCTATGCCTTTCTATCGGATACAACCTTTGTGGTATATTTGCTTATAGCTGAAGGTATGCTTTGTATATTCTTTACATGTTTTATTGGCAGTATGTAGTGACCTCCTATTGGGGGGACACCTGACATCTGGGGCAAGAAAAACTGAAGAAAATGGCGTTGGATGCCTCTTATATACCCCTGGCGCACTGACTTCAGGGAAGAAGCGACAGCAACCGATGCCGGACCAAGACTTTGGAACTCTGGCCGACTGCGGGACCGCCTGACGGCAGGATAACCCAAGTGTGATGACTGCAGCAGAGTGAACACTCGAACATCTACATTTATGGTAGGTACAAAACTGTACTTTCTTGTAAGTTAGAATGTACAAGTAGAACTCCTACATAAGGAGAAATTTAAATCTTATATTGTTAATCCTCGTTCATTCCTTACATATGGGTATCTGTTGCGACCTCTGAACCGAGCCGGCCGTCTTCCAAGCTCGTGTCAGCTACAAACCCTTGAGCTAAAACTCTTGCCCAGAATTCTCCTCTCCCTGTTACCCCAGATTTTGTTTGCCGCGTCGCCATTCGGTCGTGTCAAGCTACTTCTCTTGTGCCAAGTACAATATTTGTTGTTGTTCTAGTCTAAAACAACTTTTTCTCTCAGAACAGTTTCTAAATTGTTTTCTCTTACCTTATCGCATTTAGTGACTATCTCTTCTTAAATTTTTTCCAATCTTTTTACTGCGAGGTATTTTGTTCTATACCTGGTAGACCCCTTTTCTTCATTACCTTTGGGTATTTCTTGTACCATTGCTGGTATTCTTTCGGATTTCATTCTTTTCTATCATGGATAAAAAAGGTAGTCCAGGATTTAAGAGATTTTCGGATTGTGGACATAAATTACTTACTTCAGATGCACATTCTCTGTGTGTCTATTGTTTGGGTGTGCTTCATTTATCAGTTGATCCACCCTGTGTAGTTTGAATACTAAGAAATGAGAACAGTCACCACGAACAATGTCATCAAAACGAATAAAGTCCAATGATAGTCACGATAAAATCCAATAGTAGTCACAATAGAAATGTAAAAACTCATTTATTATGGAACATGGAATAAGCGCTTTCGCATAGTACTAGCTATGCTTCATCAGATACAATAACTCAAAACCATTCACAAATAAATACCCAACATTTTGGCAGGCTCATTAAATCAGCTACTCATTATTACCTGAATTAATTGATAATCATAATAGAAACTGGTTCGAGTCACATTAAATTCATTGCATTTCCTTTTCCGTTCGCTACAAATCATACAATACACCACATTTTAAAACACTTTAAAACAACAAAACTTGCAGAGTTCAAATAGTGCATAGACATTATAGGCATCAATCATACAAATAACTGTTAAATCCACTAATGAAGACACTTAGTGCTTTTAAGTATTGCCGTTCGCCACTTGCATAAAATAACTGTAGCTCACGACACATTAATTTCAAAGTACATTCCATCGCTAACCTCATGTGCCTATAGCCTGAAATATATCCATCTATATTAAGGCTGTGCCATAATCGCAAAGAGCTTGATGGAAAAAACAAGCTCGTAGCCCACAGATTTCTTCGATGAAGTAAACTCCATATACAAACATCAACACTGTGACGTCATCACCCTAAAACTAAACCATGCTTCTATACGCAAGTAGTGTCACATGTTCTTAGTGCTCTGGTAGAGCGTCTCAGGAAGTTAAATAATAATCTCCCTGGTCCTAGTGTCAAAACTTTGATCTATAGAATGAATATTAACCAGAGGTACGTCATCCAAAACCATCATCAATCATCATAGAATACATACATTCCATCTTATAAAAGATAGCGATTTAGATGATACTCAAAGGCTAATAGCAGTTCTCAATACGTAAACCATATAAATAAACTTATTATATTTAAAAACTGATGCTTCATGACCACTATATATATATATGCATACTGGATATAAATCATAACTATATACATTGGTTACCAAATAAAATATAGAATTTTTTATAAAAAGTCTCATATTTTAAATGTAGTCAACTAAGCAAAGTTATTTAAGTTCGGGAAGACATAACTGTGAAACACAGAACTCTTGATCTATGGTGAACGAAAGTTACCATATCAATTAAAAGCCTAGGCCATTTTTAGTCAAAAAATAATATAATTCATTGTGTATGCCTTTTTCTGAAAGAAAGGCAATATACACACTATAACGCTTAACATAAAATTCATCATTATGATCTACGTGAACATATATAATGGTATATAATACAAAATATAATAATTAAAATATACATTAAATAAGACATAAAATAAACAGAAAATCATTTGCAGAAGATAAAACAGTATAGACCTAAGTATACTTCTAAAGGCCTTCATTACCTAATACTACTATATAACTGTAAACTATAAGAAGGTTATGGCCCTAAAGGTCAGTAAATAACATTACCTGCGTTCAATTAACACAGGTTTCAGAGAAATAGAACTGTTTAACCCTGGTGGAAGGTGTGCCGCTAATTTCAAGATCCAATGTAACTCGGCTTTGGCCAACATATTCTCAATACTGCCCCCTCTCAAAGTTGGTACAATTATTTGTAGGACTCTAAACTTAAAGAAGTGAGAGTGATTTTCCTTAACATGCCTAGCTAGTGCATTAGTTTCTTCTTGTTTCCGGATCTCATACAAGTGATCATAAATGCGGTCTCTCAACCTTCTCTTAGTTAAACCTACATAAAATGCTGTACAGAGGGAGCAGGTAGCCAGATATATCACATTTTTTGTGTTACAGTCAGCATAATGCTTAGGTCTAAAAACAACATTCAAACTAGGATGTTGATAGACCTGTATCTTACTCAGATTATTACATCTCGGACAGTGTAAACAAGGGTATGTCCCTTTACTTACTATGTCTCCCAGTAATAGACAAGTGGATTTCCTCACATTAGTGACATGTTGATCATTACAAAGTTGCTTCTTAAGATTGACACTGTTTTTGTACCAAAATTTAGGTGTAGGACCTACTATATCTCTAATCTGTTTATTCGCTGTGAGAACATTCCAGTTCTTCCTGATTACTTTCCTAATACTCTCCACTTCATTAGTGTATTTAATAACATAGCATATCTTATCACCATAAACGGTGAAGCCAGGGGTTGCTTTTTTCATATACCCACTCAATGTCGGTAATTCATCGTTAGTAACATACTCAATGTCTTCAATGATCTCTTGCCTTATTTTCCTCACCATATTCATGTCATAGCCCCTTTCTCCGAAGAGGAGCTCCATGTTATTGGCCTCCTTAAAAAGATCATCTTTATCTTGACAAAGTCTGGACACTCTAGTAAATTGACTTGTAACTATACCCCGAAAGGTATAGGCTGGATGCATGCTGTCTGGTGCTAACAACGCATTTTTCCAGACGGTTTTCCTATAAAGTGTAGTTACAATTTTTCCTTCATCTGTCAATCTTAAAGTAACGTCCAGAAAATTGACTTGTTGATATGAGCTCTCTACTGTGAATCTTAAAAAATCAGTAGTGGTTTGTAGATGTCTCAGGAAGCTATGAAAACTGTCGGCCGAACCTTCCCAAATTATAAGTATGTCATCTACAAACCGTTTATAATATCTTATGAACCTTGAAGACTCATGGGTGAATAAAAACAACTTTTCCCACCAGTATACTACCAGGTTCGCATAGGTGTTGGCACAGGGGGTGCCCATGGCTACCCCCCATGCCTGTAGGAAGTACCCATCCCCAAATATGAAAACGTTGTTGTTCAGCACTATGTCCAACAACTGAGTGACCAACATAATCATGTCATTGGAAAAATGGGTTTCCTTATGCAGTAACTCCCTGATATACTGTATCCCTATGTCATTAGGGATCGAGGTAAAGAGCTTTTCTACATCCATGGTTATGAGAAGATACTCTGTATTCCTCATTTCCAGATGTACGTCCTCAAGGCTCTCTAGTAGTTGGTAAGTATCCTTGAGGATGGTGCAGCAATTATTCACTACTGGACGCAAAAGGCTCTCTAAGAAAGTAGATATACGGGCAGTTACCCAACCATCCCCTGCTACAATCGGTCTCATTGGAATGGGCCATACCCCCTTGTGGACCTTAGGAAGACCTTTCAGAATGGGAATAACTGGATCAGATTTTAGTAGATATTCATACATTTCTAAACTGATTTGTCTACATATCAAGAGATCATAAATGTTATCTTTGACTGTTTGTATAATGGTGGAGACCTGTTGAATGGAGATGTGTATATAGGTCGTTTTATCTGATAGCAACCCCCTCATACACTTCACATACTCATCTGACTCCATCAACACTACACCCCCCCCTTTGTCAGCAGGTTTCACAATCAACTTATCACTCTTCAATCTAGCCAAAGCATGAATTTCATCTCTATTGAGATTATAGAATCTTCCTTTTTTGTTACATGTTACAGAAAACAATGCATAAAGGTCTTTTTCACATAAGTCTAGAAAACATTGCACCATCGGATGTATCGGGGGTGAAAAGGTGCTTCTGTTTTTGAACATGGCAAATGGTTCAGTTTTGTTGTCACTCCTCTCCTCATCAGCAAACAATAACTTAAGGCAAACTCGCCTGCAAAATAGTCTTAAATCTATCAAGGTGTCCTCTAGGGATGATCTAACCGCAGGAATGAACGTAAGCCCTCTGTTAAGGAGGCTATGCATAGCTTTATCAACACTATAGCTAGAAAAATTGAAAACCAGAGTCAATATCTGGTCTTCCTGCTGGGCACATTCCGCTCCTCGGAATATTTGCGTTTTCTCGGTTTTAATTTAGTTTGTAAGAACTTCTCTAACAGGACGTTGATTGAGAGGAAAAATAAATTGTTACTGAAGGGGCTACTCAAATCTCCCTTTTCAGAGGCTATATTTCTATGTCGGAGGCTTCAACCCTTCCTAGATCCCATAAGAAAAAAACTGATGATCTTTCAAAGGCCAAATCTCTTCCTTCGTCCCTGGCTGGGGACTCCCATCAACTGAGACCCAAGAAGGCTAAGCTTTCTACTTTGGATCTGACTCTTTCGGCTCCAGTGCTTTCGGTGCCTAGACCCTCGGCTCCGAGGCCATCTGCGTCATCTGTGACTTCGGCACCAACTAGCATGCCCTTTACTGTATTGGTACCGAGGGGCTCCTTGGTTCAGACCTCTCTACCGGCACCGACTACCCTGTCGGCACAGACTGTAACCACATCGGCTCCGATACCTTACCCGGAACTGACAACTCCGTTACTGACACCAAATTTTTTCAGTCCCAGCTTCGGCACCGACCTTACTGTCAGTGCAGACCATGACTTCGGCACCGAAGATTTCCTCTGTGCAGACACTTGTAATACAGTCCCTCACAGCACAGTTGTTTTCAGTGCAGACTGGTGATGTGGGCACTGAGCATGTCCCATCTGTGGTATTATATAAGCTGGAGGCTGCTATTCACATTTTATCTGAAGAAGTCACCCTATCTAGGATGACGAAAAGCGCTTAATGCTACCTGTGGATTTTTAACTCTGCATCTGTGTATTCTTTCGAATAAATTCAAGAACTGTTTTTTAAACAACTACGAGCTTGGTTTTTCCTGGTCGGAGGCTTCTCTTCTTTGGTTTGCCATCTGTGGATAGACCTGACTCCCCCTCAACCATGTCCGTGAAATCCGCTAGAAGCCTCTGTGAACACGACATGTTGCGTCTTGTGGATCAAGTGCTTTTGACCAGAGGTATCCCGCCCCCCCCTCCCCAGGACCTGTCCTTCCTTGGGAGGTGATCATCCTTTGCAAAAGACCCCTACTTATTCTCCTCCTTCATTGCCTTTGAAGCCCTTTGATATAGCACAGTCTTCCCCCTCTACGGTTCCCTTCATGGACCTCCCTAAGGAACCGCAGTTGCCTTCGTGGCAGGAGAGCTTTGCTACAACCCAGGATGTCCGCTATGCAGCACGTCATTTGGTGTTTCACAGCCTTCCAGGGACTCCGAGTCAGCAGGCTGAGCCACTTAGGGGAAGGGTGACCACTGTCCAGGACACTTACCCCTCTTCAGGTGGACCGGCCTTCCAACTAATGGAGAAGGCTTTGGCGTCTGCTGGCGATACTGTGCTGTCAATCTCCCTGCCCTCCTCTGGCCCGCTGTGTACACAAGTCGCTCCTAGCAGACACCGGGCGCAAGGTCCTCAGGATGTACTCCCACAGGAAACCCCTTTTGCATCATCTTCCCCAGCTTCTCCCTCTGAGGAAGTTCATCGCAAAAGCTCGTGCAAGAGGAAGCACATGGACTCCACAGAGGAGTCTCTTACTGAAGAGACAGACTTTGACAATGGGGAAGGATCCCCCCCACTGACCCTCTGAGGTATCCTTTGGTGATATCCTCGAAATCCTTAAACAGAGAGGTGACTGGCAGCCCTCTAACCCGACCTCGGAAGAGTCTGTGTTCCTGCAGGCCTTTCGCGTCCGGCCCCCTACCTCCTGGGTTACTCCACCTGCCGACGAACTGGTCCGACTTGTGCAGCATGCGTCGAAGGCTCCTGACACCATTGAGGCCATCCCTGGAGGCCAGATAAATTTTTGTCCCCTCCTGCTACTGACCCCCATTGGTCCAAAGGTCTTCTTGTAAATGCTCTGGTGGTGGCAGCCGCAACCAAGAAGGACCTGGCGGAAGAAGAAAGCCAGACTGTCCATCCGCCCAACAAAGAGTCACGGGCTCTGGACAGAATAGGGAAGCGTACTTTTGCATCAACGACCTTTGCAGTCAGGTCCCTGAATTATATGGCACACTTCACCATGGATTTAGTATCTGAGCTCTCTGAAATTTTGGCTGGTGTCATGTCTGATGAGGTCGTGACAAAGTGGCCTCTCAGCTGGCTACCATTGAATCGATATCAAACTCCTCCATGTGCTTGATATCTCACGCATCAGAAGGAGCAGCTAGAGTGGTGAGTTCAGGTGTTGTTTTGAGACGGCACTCCTGGATGCGCTTATGTAATTTCGCGGAACCCTTCAAGGCTTCCTTTCTCAGTGCTCCCATCGAAGCCTCTTCACTGTTTGGACCCAAAGTTAAAAGTACACTGGCCAGATGTGAACAGGACGGTAAGACCCTGTCTGCCGTAGGTTTCTGTTATTCTTCCCCTCAACGTGCTTCCGCGAGAAACCAGAAGAGTGGGAAGATGTGGTACAAAAAGTCTCAGGGTCCTTTCCGTGAGTGACTGGCAGAGTTCTCCCCTAGAGGCAGAGGGGGAAACTCTCAGGGAAGACTCCCTTTTTGGGGCAGAGGGTTTCCGTGTAACCAGGGTTCCAGGGATTTTTTTCCTGCTCAATCCTATCAGCGCTCCTGAAGAGCGGCCCAACTCCTTTCCTCTGGAGGTGGTTGGGGATCATTTCTCCATGTACCCTTCTGCCTGGCTAACCATCACCACCGACTCTTGGGTACAAAGGATAATAACCAGAGGTTACCATATCCCCTCCGATCTTTGTCCTGCCCCCCCAACAAACTTACCCGCCTTTCCACACAGTCAAAGGGGAAGGAGCAGCACTAGAGTAGAGATAGCAAAGCTGCTAAGAAAGAGTCATCCAAATAGTCCTTCCAGACCAGATAGGATCCAGATTCAACTCAAGACTATTTTTGGTGCCGAAGAAAACTGGGAACTGGAGACCAATTTTGGATCTCAGTGTATTGAACAAGTTTGTGAGAGTACAAAAAGTCCGGATGGTCACAATACAGTCTATCCTCCCGCTTTTGGAAAAAGACGATTGGTAGAGCATCTACTCCTACTTGGGACCTCAACTTTGTTTTGGAAAAATTGACGTTATCTCCTTTTGAACCAGCTAGCACGGCAGAATTAAAATACATTTTTTGGAAAACTGTTCTGCTCCTGGTAATAACTTCTGCAAGAAGAGTTTCAGAATTGCAGGCACTAATGGCAGTGGAACCTTTCCTCATTTTCCACCAGGACAGGGTGTCCTTAAGAACTAAACCCTACGTTTATGCCTAAGGTGGTTTCAAGTGTGTCTCTAAACCAAACCATTCACTTGCCTACTTTTTATCCAAAACCACAGAATAAAGGGGAAAGACTACTGCATTCATTGGACATTCACAGGCAGTTACGCTTCTACTTGGACAAAACCAAAGCTTTCAGAAAATCTGAGCAATTATTGGTAGCATATGCTGCAGCAGCACAGGGAAAAGCGATTTCAAAACGGACTATTTCCAAATGGATAGGACATTGATTACGTTTCTGCTATACGCACCATGGAAAACATGTGCCTAACAGCATAAAATCTCACTCCACCAGGGCATCAGCCACTTCAACTGCCTACCTCAGAGGAGTACCTACCAAGGATATTTTGGAAGCTGCAACATGGAGTTCTGTGCATACCTTCACCAAGCATTACCATCTGCCTCTATACTCTAAACCCAGAGCTGGCTTCGCCTCTGCAGTGCTGCAGGGCCTTATAGCCACCCCTAATGCCTTATAGAACCAACCACCCTACCTCAGCTTTGGGATTCTACCCAAGTGTAATGACTGCAGCAGTGTCACACAATGAATATAGTACAGTTTTGTACCTACCATAAATGTAGATGTTCGAGTGTAGACACTGCTGCAGTCCAGGTTACCCTCCCACCTTCCCCTCTTACTGGCTAGTACGTACTTAGTTCCCCTCCTTTTTATTACCTATGGGGAGTATTTGCTGGTAGCTGAAAGTATGTTGTTTGCTTTTCTTATGTATGTTTTATTAGCAATTTGAATTGCCTACCTATTTGGGGGCACCTGACATCTGGGGCAAGAAAAACTGGGGAAAATGGCTTCGGCTGCATCTTGTGTACCCCTGTCGCGCTGGCGTCAGGGAGGAGGCGGCGGCCGGTGCCGGACCGGGACTTTGGGGCTCGGGCCGGCTGGAGAGCCGCCTGACGGCAGGATAACCCGTGTGTAATGACTGCAGCAGTGTCTACACTCGAACATCTACATTTATGGTAGGTACAAAACTGTACATTTTTCATATGTAAACCAGCATTTGTGTCTAGTTGTAGGATGAGGAAGTAACAGGATCTTAAAAGATGTACTTAAGTGTGAAATGAACTGGAAACTAGTATAGGCTTTGTTAGCAAGAATACTTGGCATGATGGATTGTGTTTGGGAGTACTAGAATTTAAAGGGACACGAGAGTGTGTTGTGATGTCTTGGGGACTGCTAGTTCCTTGAAGATCTGTATTATGCGGTTCTGCTTTCCCCAGAAGGCTGTTTTATGCTTAGAAAGTGGAAACTGCTTGAGAAAATGTATTTGTTTTGAAATTATCTAGAAGTCAATTTTTATGCAGAGTTTATGCATTGTGAAGGGGCAGTTGTACAATCAGTTGCAGTGTTTGTGAAGTGCCATTTCGTTACACCCATTTGATCGATGATAGCAATTTGATGAAATAGTGACATAATATGCAGTTGCTGTTCTCCCCAGAGTGTAGTTGTGCTGGTATTATAGATTGGGGATACCCCATAAAAATAACAACCCCCCAAAAATGCATTGATGTGCCATTTCATAATCAGGTGAGAAGAAAGACATCAGCTAGTCTGTGATTTCTTGTAGCATATACAATTGAGTGTCTTTAGAAAGAAGGCAGCCATTTGTATGCACTTAGTGATGCACTCTAGTTTGACACTATAGCAGTGTAGCGCCATTACTGACCTCTCCTTATATGTATGATAGTGGTGGTCGTGGAGGGCACAGATCTTACCTGAGAACAGCCATGGCAGGATTTAAATAGACGTGTGCAGTTGTGTTTGTGGACTCCCTTGAAAACAAATCATAACCAGTTATTGCCATGCTAGACTTTGTCCTCTGATGCATAGTTATTTGTCTGAGTAGTTAATTTACTTCTGTTTTCTGATTTTGTATTTTTTAGATGTTGTTAGAGGTTGTTCTCCCGATCTTTTGTGTACTTTTTATGAGGTACATCTTTCATAGCAGTCTGTTTGCATATTTATTAGAAGCCTTTACTCTTTCTTACAGCCCAGGTCGTGGCTGATGGTGAACTTTTTACTCCAGTAGATTTACCCAGTTCCCAGAAGCATAAATAAATCAGCATGTGTCTTTTTTTTGAAGCGTATTTAGTGCCTCTGTTCACCTTTTCATGTGTAGTTATGTTTTCTGGGGGTTCCTTTCCCTTTATGAAATGATATACGTGTATTTTATTTACATGTCAGTCTATGTGTCAGTCTGTTTAAATTACTGTAATTCTTAAATCAGTTCATTCCATGCTATTTAAAAAAGACACAGTGAATCCATCCTGTTTTTTATGTGTGTGATGTGTCTGTTATCTAGGAGTCAACATGATGCATTCATTGTAGCAAAAGCCTGTTTCTCAGCGTGAGTTTGTTTCACTTTAACTCCTTTGGTACATAGGCAGTAACCAGCTAACAGTGTAATATAAAAGGTAGATTTATAAATGAGTTTCAGTAAAAAGTTGTAATGATGTAATCGTAATATTTTTTGATTTGCTTACTTGCATAGAGAGGGTGTTATGCAGGAAGAAATGTTTAATTCAACTCTTCTTTTGTTCCCCTGAATTTAAGAGCAGTTTATGTTTGGACCCCAGATTAAAAGAGTTTACTGTGAAAAAATAGCAGCTTTATTTGAGAGTGATTGGTTCAACATATGCTTACATGCTAGAGTGGGTATGATGATAGGTGGCAATACAGTACCTTATTTTCTGGGCCTCTGTATTAGAATAGACTCCATTAATTTACAGTATTTTTCAACTCTTATGCCAGTACGTGAAAAGGCTGTTTTGTAATACATACCCAGCTATTAGTGTGTGAAAAGTCATTGGGCTATTCCCTATGTTAATTTTTTTTATAATGTTTTGTAAATTAAAAATATAGAAGTTCGACAGAAGCGGAGAAGTCAGAACAGATTTGTAAAATTGACAGAAGTACTCTTCATTATCTGCGGTGGTGCAGCGGTAGCGTTGTTGCCTCACAGCAAGAGGTTCTCCCGTTCGATTCTCGGCTGGAGTGCCTTCTGTGTGGATTCTGCATGTTCCCTCCGCGGTTGGGTGGGCGTTCGAAAGACATGCGTAAATGGGCGTGCCTTTGTTGAAGGTTAAACGCTGAGCTGGCACCTTGGCGTTCGTCAAAATCTACTGCCAATCATTAGTGGACCAGAGTTCCGCTGTGGCGAACCCTAACCGGGAAAAGCTGAAAGACAACAGCAACTCTTCAGCACCATTTTTGGGAATCTTGAGTATACGACCCAAGTCTGGGTTTGCAGAAGATACGTATCAGGCTTTGTAAACTCTATCCATGGGTTATACCACACTATCCTAACTGTACGGAAGTAGTAAAGTCCATTTCTTTCTTGCTACACCTGTAAATAAGTAGAACAGGGAATAGCTCAGGCTAGCGGCTGCCTTTTTATTTGTTTGTTTTTATGTTTTTCATCCCAATTTCAAAGGTGCTTTATTCATCCCTGGTGCCTCTTGGAAGGAGATTTGTAGTTAAAGTTACTTTTATGTGTAAGCCCTTCATATGAGACCAGTCACTGGCTTTTTTGCAAAGGATTCAGAATTTATTACTCAACAGAGGTAGTTCAAGGTCCTTAAAATTGTGATTGTTACCCTGGATGTCCACATTAAGTGAGCCTTAGCACAGTCGGCATCTGGTAATCAAGCCGTAAGTAAACATAGGTTAAAAAAATACTACATCCTTGAAGTAGCAGTCACCAAACCTCAGCCTTCATGTTTCTAAACTTTTACGTAAAAACTGATCAATCATAAGTGTTTTCCCTACTAAGATCTACATTGTTTATTCTGACTATTCTTTAGGAAGTCAAGGCTGTGTGCATCTGCTCATGCCTTCTTGCAAACCCTTCATAAGTGAAAAACAGTCGTCAAGATTGTTGCAGCTTCTTGGAACGTTATTCTACCAGAAGTACAAAAAAAACAGTCGGCATTGGAAATAAATAATTAAATAATCCAAATGTTCCTGATTTACAAATAAATGGCAAAACAACATCTGCAGCAAATGTAGTCAATGGACTGTTACTACACCTGTTATTTCATCACAATTGCTTTTTTATTCACTGGTGATTCATTCCTAGTCCATACAGCTTACCTGGACTTGGCTAAGGCCTTCGACACAATACCCCACTCAGGCATCATAGATAAGCTAAACAGCTTAAAAGTAAACCCTTATGTCACTAGATGGGTTGCAAACTGGCTAAAGGACAGAACCCATAAAGTTAAAATCGCTGGAGCAATGTCAGACTCAAAGCCAGTCACAAGTGGTGTCCCACAGGGATCTGTCCTGGGACCCCTCTTGTTCGGCATTTATTTCTCAGATGTTAAAGCAAACATGGGAGGGCTGTGGCTGACCAAGTTCGCAGATGACTGCAAATTAGGCGCCATAGTCGATACACCAGCAGACACACACATCCTACAAAAAGGCCTCACTGAAACGGACAACTGGTGCCGTAGTCACGGCCTTAAACTAAATGCCAAAAAATGTATAATCCCTTTTGGAAAAAACAAAGTACCCACAAATTATCACATAGACAGAAACCCACTGAGTACGGAAAAAGTAATCTGAGACCTAGGGACCCAAGTAGACAGCGACCTCTCATTTGACACCCACATTGCCAAAGTGGTTAGAAAAACATTCTACCTTGCACACCTCATCATGAAGGGATTCACATCCAGATCCAAGGATGTCATTGTACCCCTATATTCCTCCCTCATCAGACCCATGATTGAGTACAATGCCCCATTTGGTATGTACCTCACCCGGCACTTGCAACAACTGGAGAGACCACAAAAGTACCTCACCAAAAGGATCAAGGGTCTCCAACATATGTCTTATTCCGCCAGACTAAAGAAACTTCAGCTCTATTCAGTAGCATACCGCCTGCTCAGAGGTGATCTCTGCCTGACGTACAAGGTCATGTCCAATCAGGATTTAATGGACATGCTCCACCTCAAAAAATCCAAATCCATCAGGACCACGAGAGCTAAAGACTTAAACCTCGGCACAAGTATGAATAGGACATGCTGGAGGGATAGATTCATAACCCAGAGGCTTCCCATGCTTTGGAACAGGATCCCAGTTCAGATAGGCAGAGCCCTCACTGACTCTCTTCAAGAGAAATCTTGATGAGTGGATGGGAGATCGAAAGTTTACCCCAGGGGTCACATCTGTGTCACTGCTAGACAGGGGCACAGTAAACTAATTCTATTATATAAGGGGACCTTCATTGTGTCACTACTAGACAGAGGCACAGTATTCTAGATTTATTCTGTACATTTTTGTACCATTTCATGGGGTGGCAAAAGCCACATCACTATGGCTAGGCTTACAAATGCCCCAGGGCAGATAGCCTAGTACTATACTATGAAACTATGGATGTGCTCGATAGATCTTCAAGATGCGTACTACCACATAAAAGTGGACAGGCCATCAAGAAGATTTCTGCGCTTCCGTGCAGGAGCCAGTCACTACCAGTTCAGAGTACTGCCCTTCGGACTCTCTACAGCCTCCTGAGTGTTCACAAAGTGCATGGCAGTCATCACAGCTCACTTGCGACTACAAGGATTCCAGGTGTTTCCATACCTAGACGACTGGCTCATCTCTGCCCCCACCAGACATCTATTGGAAGAAGCCCTAGCATATTCTCTCCTTGTTTCAGAAAGACTAGGCATAACCATAAACTGGAAAAAATTCAGTCTCACCCCATCTCGGTCCACAGAATTCATAGGGGTCATATTTCAGTCTCACCCCATCTCGGTCCACAGAATTCATAGGGGTCATATTGGATACAAAGAATTGCAGAGCATCCATTCCAGGGCACAGAATTCTAAGGATAAAGCAGCAACTGATCCCAATCCTTTCAAGGGAGAAATCCACAGCTCACTCTGTCCTACAGCTGTTGGGTTCCATGGCAGCCTCTATCACCATTGTCCCCCTAGCCAGGTTTCACATGAGGCTTCTACAATGGCTACTGCTCACCCAATGGTATCCTTTTCAGCATCCTCTTTCAGCCAAGATTTGAGTAACCCACAGGTGCAAACAGGATTTAAATTGGTGGATGACCCACAACCCGTCACAGTGGTCTCACCCTTTCTCCCCCCAGCAGCCCAAGGCTACAGTGACCACGGACGCCTCCCTGATGGGGTGGGGGTGGGGGATATATCAGGGTCAGACAGTCCAAGGCACTTGGTCCAAATTGGAGGCCCAACTGCATATAAATGTTCTGGAGCTGAGGGCGGTGCTTCTGGCGTTGCAAGCATTCCATCCCCTGCTGCCGTCCGGGACTATTGCAATACAGTCAGACAATATGGCTGTGGTCTGGTACATCAACAAACAGGGCGGAACCAAATCTTACCCCCTTTGTCGAGAGGCCATGAGGATATGGCAATGGACGAAGGCTACCAACCGTTTTCTTCTAGCAACGCACATTCCCGGGAGTTCCATCATGATAGCAGACAGACTCAGCAGGTGCATTCTACATCCTCACGAGTAGTCCCTGAATTCCTTGATGGCGGCGGAGATCTTCCACCGCTGGGGCCATTCTTGCTGCGACCTCTTTGCATTCCCGACCAACTACAAATGCAGCAACTACTTCTCCCTGATTCCCCCTCTGGGACAGTCACCCAAGGACGCTCTAGTCCACGATTGGCCCTCTGGTCTTCTTTATGCTTTTCCACCTCTTCCCCTCATTCCCCAGTTTCCTGAAGAAAACCCGTCAGTTGAAGAGCAAGGTGATCCTCATAGCATCATATTGGCCTCGTCAGATTTGGTTCCCCTTTCTTTGGCCTCACCTGCTAGATCAACCATGGATCCTCCATCCAACCCCAGGGTTGATCTCCCATCTGCAGAATCTGATTCATCCCAGCTTGGACAGCCTGAAGCTCACAGCTTGGCTTCTCCATTTCCCTTGATTGCCAGGCCGAATGATCTTTCTTTACCAGTACAGGACATTCTTATTGCATCTCCTAAGTCTTCCACTAGAATAACTTATCTAAACAAGTGGAAAAGATTTACCTGTTGGCTGAAAGAAAAGCAAGTAGATCCTTTTTCATCACCAGTGTTGATAGTTCTAGAGTATCTAGCCGATCTATTTCAATCGGCCTCTACCATTAGAGTTCATTTGGCTGCAATATCTAATTTCCATGAGTGTGTCCAAGACTCCTGTCTTATGTCTCTCAAATTATGCAAGACCTTCATAAAAGGTGTGAATCATCTGAAGCCCCCTTTTAGAGAACCTATTCAACCATGGGACCTGTCATTATTTCTACAAGCTCTGACAATGCCTCCTTTTGAACCAGCTTCTTCATGTGACCTCAAATATCTGTCATGGAAAACCTTGTTTTTGGTCGCCATTACTTCTGCCAGACGTATCTCTGAGCTTCAAGCCTTATGCATTGAGTCTATACTTGATTTTTCATAGAGATAGTGTCTTTGAGAACTAATCCTTCCTTTCTGCCAAAATTGATTTCTAAAATGTCCATTAATAAAACCATTGAATTGCCAGTTTTCTTCCCCAATCATTCAAACAAAGGAGAGTATTGCCTGCATACCCTAGATATTCACAGGCAAATTCGCTTCTACTTGAATAGGACTAAGGCCTCTCGTAAATCTGACCAGTTATTTTTGGCCTATTCTGGACCTAGATTAGGATGTGCTGTTGCTAAGGTCACATTGGCTAGATGGTTGAAAGACCTTGTGACCTTCATTTATACACAACATAATATTCCATTACCGACTGCCATCAAGGCTCATTTGACAAGATCGGTGGCAACTTCTGCTGCCTTCCATGCCAGAGCTTCTTTACATGACATCTGTGCAGCTGCAACTTGGGTTTACGCCTCATACCTTCATCAGTCATTACAAATTGGATTTGGCCTCCAGGGGAAGAGCATCTTTTGGTTCTGTGGTGCTCAGCAATGTCCTTCCATGAGAGCCTCCCAGGAATAGAGGTAGCTGGGGACTCTGTCCCATATGTAAGGAATGAACGAGGATTAACAATATCTGATAAAGAAGTTATGTCTTGCCATAACGTTCCATCTGTATTGTTGATCCTCGTTCAGTCATTACGACCCTCGCTCCTTCCCTCTCCTGTGCCTTCTAGTGGATCTCACCATCCGGTTCTTTTAGGTCATTTGACCAGAGGTAGCCTCTACCTTCTTTTGACTTGCAAACTCAATCTGAGGTAACAGGGAGAGGGGAATTCTGGGTCAGAGTTTTAGCTCGAGAGTTTGTAGCTGACGCGAGCTTGGAAAATGGTTGGCTCTGTTCCGAGGTCGGAATCGATACCCATATGTAATGACGGAAAGAGTATCAACAATATAGATGGAACGTTATGGTAAGACATAACTTATTTTTCTTTGATATACTTATGTATGCTGTTATTGAATTTGTAGTTTGAGGATCCTAATTTAAAAAAAGTTTTTTTTTTTTTTAATTTGCTATTTAAAGTAATAGTTTTATGGCATTTCTATTACACTTTGCCTCTTAAGAGTGGTCTTATTGAATGATGTTGGGAAGTACATGTTAGACTCACAATAAAAAGGCTTGTTTGTATTTAAAAAAAATGTTTCCAGTCACTGTCCCCTTCCCGTTACAAGATTAAGAAAAAAAAAAATAGAAGAGTTTGTTAGAAAAGGAAAGACATAGTTGGCCATCCTAAGGTAGAAGAAACAGCAGTGCCATATCTCCATCTTTGCATTCTTTTTGTTTTCCCCTCTGTTTGGCAACCATAGAACCTCCTCCATCAGGACTTGAATCCATTCATTACTCAGTGGTGTGGATTTCACAGAACTGCAGAGGTGAGAGCAACCAAAAGAGGCCTTCATTCCAGTAGCCGTTGGGGAGTTGCTTATGCCCTTGCCAGTGTCATGGAGAGGAGGACATTTAAACCCAGCCCTTGGGGAGGGGCATAAGCTGCCTGCATCAGCACAGGAATCTGCATCACCCTCCTTCTGTGAGTATTCCTTCCTTTGTGCTTGATGGGATGAATACCTGACCCAGGATGTTCATCATGTTTCACTGTTGCAGTCATTACTCTTGGGTTATCCTGCTGGCGGGCGACCCGCAGTCGGCCAGAATTCCAAAGTCTAGGTCTGGCGTCGGTTGCTGTCGCCTCTTCCCTGACGTCAGTGCGCCAGGGGTATAAACGATGCAGCCGACGCCATTTTCTTCAGTCTTTCTTGCTGCGCGGTGCCCGAAGCAAAAGCAGTTTGCAAGTGCTGGTCGGCCAACTCCTGAGATTTTCGAAATCGAATTTCAGAACCAAAGTCTTCAATAAAGCTAAGTATCCCGTTGGGGAAACTTTTTCTTGCTCCAGACCGATGTCAGTAAAAGTTAACAATTGTATTTCTTGTGGGAAGCAAATACCTCATAAGGACTTTCACTCTTACTGTATTCCTTGCCTAGGCCCTGACCACAACATTACTAGTTGTCAGTTTTGTGCTAGATTCAACAAACGCACTATTAAGCGTCAATTTGATTTTGCTTTACATTACTTTGGCTGAAGGTTTAACTATATAATGCCGTCGGAACAACCGATAAAAACCGCAAAGACAAGGAAAAGGACAGGCATCCGTGGTCCAAAACTGACGACTAAGCCTCTTCTAGGCCAATCGCCTGTTCTCAGTGAGTCGCTTTTGCAGCCCTGACACCCGCTACCTCAGAGCCCCACAGGCCGTATCCGACTCCCATGTGGAGACACCTAGGCCTCTGGAAACTGAAGGTATTGGCCCCGCGAAAACTATTCCCTCAGATGGGTCCGGAGCCGCTGAGCAGGCATCAGCTTCTGAGGGTGTTTTCAGACCTTCACAGCTTACTATTAAGTCCACTGCATCAGCCAAGGCAAAGTCAAAAACACCATTAAAGACAAGGAAACAAGTACAGCATTCTCCTGAACAGTCATCCATGCCAAAGAAACGGATGCTTAAAATGGCCGATGACTTAATTACTTTGATCAGGGGTTCCCATCCCCCTCCTGATAAAAGGCCTAGGCAAGACTCTGACTATGATTCCTCTGACCAGGTTTCTATTTCCTCAGATTCCTCTTCAGATCAGGGATATTCTCTCCCTCCCTATGAGGACTCTGATGCAGAAGAATCTATACCTTCAGCCTGTCCGCCTGAGGATTATTCTTTTGGTGAAACTTTGCACACCATGAGGGAGCATTTCCATTGGGAGAGCCAGGATTATTCAGAATCCAAGAAAAGGCTCAGAGACTTTTTATTGCCTCAGCACAGGCCCCTGGCTATCCCCCCTGTGCTTGATATTGTTGATGATGTTTTCTCTGAATCCAGTCTGTCTCCTGATTCTATACCCCCTGCACCAGTCAAGCCAGACAGGTACTACAGGTTCCCTGACTCCCATAAATTTCTTTATAAAAACCCTGCTGCTGACCCAGAAACAAAATTTCTCAGGGTCCCAAAGGGGTTAAGGCTTCCACTGCAAAAAGTCCTGTCCCCTCTGACAGGGATTCTAGAGCTCTGGATAGATGGGAGAAAAAAGTTTGCACTTCTGCTACTTTAGCTGTAAGGGCTTTAAACTGCCAGTTTCACATGCTTAAATATCAACAGTACCTCATGTCTTTGTGCTGAAAATGCTTACAAACTCAGTCCTAACAATAAGGAAATGCAGGATTTATTGCATGCAGCTGAACAAGTAGGAAAGCATACTCTGCAATGTGGTTTTGATTAATTAGCGGCTTCTTGTAGAGCCGCAGTTACAGGTTCTGTCATTCGAAGGCATGCCTGGTTGAAAGAACAAAGTTTACCTGAAAGTGTTAAAGTAAAATTATTGGATGCTCCACTACAGCATGATCCTTTGTTTGGTGTTAAGGCAGAAGAGGTGTTAAAGAAAATGGAGGATAAAGCAAAATCAATGCAGACAGTAAAGAATTTCTTACAGGTTCAACCACCTAGGTTTATCAGAAACTGGCCTTCAAAAAATTGGTCCTTTCCGGTGTCAGACAGGCCACAAAGAGGTAGATACAGACGCCCAAGAGGCAGATCTCAGCCCCAAGGCTCCTACAGACCTAAACAATGGGGTACTTCAGCCCCCAAAGGAGGAGAAGACAAATCACAACCTTATAGGAAATGGTCCCAATGACTTCCCTCTACAAATGCCAAGCACTTACCTTTTGGCAGCACCCTTAGGGGGAAAGCTATCACTTTTCTCACAAAATTGGCACATAATCACCCAGGACAAATGGGCACTGAATATTGTTTCTCAGGGTTACAGGTTCCACTTTCACACCCTTCCAAAATCAAAAGGTATGCCGGACCTGCCACAAAACCAATGGGCAGAGGCACAAAAACAAATTTCTGCTCTCATGGACATGAGAGCTATTCAGAGTACCACAGCAAGAACAGGGACAAGGATTTTACACAAGACTTTTCCTGGTACCCAGAAAGGACAAAGTCTGGAGACAAATACTGGACCTGTCAATCCTAAATACTTTCCTGGATGTTCCAAAATTCAAAATGTTAACACTGCAGCAACTTCTACCCATGCTGGGCAAGAAGGCTTGGCTAGTTACTTTGGACCTCAAGGAGGCATACCTGCATGTCCCAATCAGACAATCTTGCAGCAGATACCTCAGATTCATAGCTGGCTCAATGCATTACCAATTCTCTGCACTGCCCTTTGGCTTATCTACTGCACCCAGGGTCTTCACAAAATGCCTAGCACCAGTAATTGCATTTTGCAGACAAAAAGGAATTCAAATATATCCCTACTTGGACGACTGCCTTATTCAAGCAGAGAGCAAGGATGTTCTACTAAAGCATCTGGCTTTTATAAAAAGATTACTAATTTGCCTAGGGTACACAGTGAACGAAAATAAATCAAAACTAGTGCCCTCTCAAGAGATAATATTCCTGGGTACAAGTTTAAATACAACTGCTCAGATGGCTTATCTCACGCCAGACAAGCAAAGGCAAATGACTCATTACTTTCAAATGATGGCAATCAAGACCCAGCTCCCTGCAAGAAAAATTCTGCAGGCCCTGGGCTTCATGGCATCCTGCATTCTACTAATTCCATATGCAAGACTGCATATGAGGAAACTACAATTGTATCTAAGAAGTGTTTGGGCTCAACATTGCCACAGCCTGGAAGCAATAATAACTCTAATACCCTGCCTGCAACAGGAGTTTCGATGGTGGTCCCGGGCCTGTCACCACAACAAGGGACAGCCTTTCACCTTACCCACAGCCAGGCAGACAATTGCAACAGATGCATCAGATTATGCCTGGGGTGCACACATGGCAGGAAAATGTATTCAGGGCACGTGGCCCAAGGAACGAATGCATCTTCACATCAATCCAAAAAGAGATGCTAGCTGTACAGAATGCCCTGACCGCCTTCAAGGATCTACTACATCCAGGACAACTATTACTAAAGACGGACAATACCACAGTTGTGGTACATAAACAAGCAAGGGGGCACACATTCCTGCAGGCAAGCCATGACTTTGTGGAACACAGCACTGACCTAGCAAGTACATTTGCATGCACAATTCCTGCCGGGAACGAAAAATACACTGGCAGATGAACTAAGCAGAAATCTCATGGATCCTCACAAATGGAAACTAAATCCGCAGGTCTTCAGCATGATAACAAGGAAATGGGGACGCCCAGACATGTATCTTTTTGCCTCCCTTCACAACTGCCAACTACAGAGATTCTGCACAAGAACTTATCACTCACAAGCATGGAAAGTAGATGCTCTATCATTCAGCTGGAAAACCCTGACAGTTTATGCCTTTCCCCCATTGCCTCTTCTTCCCAAGGTGCTCCTAAAAGTCAGACAAGAGAGGCCAAAAATGATCCTGATTGCCCCAGACTGGCCACTCCAGCACTGGTACCCAATCCTAAAGAGCTTGTCTCAAGGCCCAGCCTGGCCTTTACCTCAAATTCCTCATCTTCTGACTCAACAAAACAATCAGATTCTGCACAGTCAACTCAGAACCTTAAATCTGGCAGCATGGCAGATAATATAGCCACTCAGACCACACCTCTCTCTACAGCTGTTATGGATGTCATTTTAGAAGCCAGGAGGCCCAGCACTAGGAAATCTTATGCAGAAAAATGGAAGAGATTCTGTGCTTGGAATCCGGCACAAGGACTCGAGCCACTTGTTCCAAATATACCTCAGATTTTACAATACCCAACTGAGATGCTGGACAAAGGCCTATCCTTCTCATCAATTAAGATCCATGTCTCTGCCATTTCAGTTCATTACAGTACGGAACCTCCTATTTTCTCTCATCCACTACTAAGACAGTACCTCAGAGGGGCAAAAAACATAAGACCCCCAAGGAGAGCACCAATACCTACTTGGGACCTCAGTTTTGTTTTAGAAAAGCTCACACTGCCTCCTTTTTGGCCAGCCAATACAGCTGATATAAAATTATTATCATGGAAAACTGCCCTGCTCCTAGCAATAACGTCGGCAAAAAGAGTCTCAGAGTTAAAGGCATTAATGGCAGTGGAACCTTTCATCATTTTTCATCAGGACAGGGTCTCTAAGGACAAACCCAACATTTATGCCAAAGCTGGTATCCAGTGTGGCTCTTAACCAAACCATTCATTTGCCAACATTCTATCCAAATCCCCAGAATAAAGGGGAGAAACTTCTGCATGCTTTGGACATACACAGACAGCTACGATTCTACTTGGACAAAACAAAAGCTTTCAGAAAAACTGAGCAACTGTTTGTAGCTTATGCTGCAGGATCATAAGGAAAGCCCATCACAAAGCAGACTATTTCAAAATGGATAGGACACTGCATTCACTTCTGCTATGCATAACATGGCAAATCAGTGCCTAAGGGCATTAGGCCACATTCTACCAGAGCAGCAGCCACTTCAGCAGCCTTCCTCAGAGGAGTACCAACCAAAGACATTTTAGAAGCCGCAACCTGGAGTTCAGTGCACACTTTCACCAAGCAATACCACTTACCTCTCTACTCTAAGTCCAGAGCAGGCTTCGCCACTGCAGTTCTGTAGGGCCTCAAAGCCTCTCCTAATCCTATTTAGCCCAGCCACCCATCCTCAGCTTCGGGATTCAACCCAAGAGTAATGACTGCAACAGTGAAACACTATGAACGTAGTACAGTTGTGTACCTACCATAAATGTAGATGTTGGTGTATTCACTGTTGCAGTCCGGGTTACCCACCCACCATCCCCCTTCTGTTTGCTGGGACTTATCTGCACTTCTCTATCCTATACAACCTTTTTGGTGTATTTGCTTGTAGATGAAGGAAATGTTATTTTTGTGCATGCATTCCTTATTGCTATATTTTTCAGCCTACCTATTTGGGGCATCTGACATCTGGGGCAAGAAAAAATGAGGAAAATGGCGTCTGCTGCATCTTTTATACCCCTGGCGCACTGCCGTCAGGAAAGAGGCAACAGCAATAGACGCCGGACCAGGACTTTGGAATTCAGGCTGACTGCGGGTAGCCTGCCAGCAGGATAACCCAAGTGTAATGACTGCAACAGTGAATACACTCGAACATCTACATTTATGGTAGGTACACAACTGTACTATGTCTGCGCAACACAGCCTGTATGCAGAAAATTGTAGCAGTATGACTCTTACTCCACCCCTCCTCCTCTTCAGGATGGGCATACTTATCGCTCCCTAACCACCTTCCCCTTTACCTTTTACTAAAATGCCAGAATTAATTGTCTGGTTCCCCTATCTACCAGCTCTGTTAAGCTCCTTTGTGGCTGGTGACACAGGCACCTGCACTGCTTTCTCTTAGATAACCAACTTCCAATTACATCACCCTTTCCAGGATCATTTAGTACCCATTTTCTTGCTTGTCAGCCACGTGTAAGGCACAGAGTCAAAACTATTTATGCATGTTCTGTTCTTTGGATGCTAGCCTTGGTCACTCGCTTATCGGAATTATTTTTTTTAAACTTTATTTGTAGGAAGATATAAAGTGAGATAATTGGAAGTTACTAATTTGTGACTCGTGGTGGTATCTAGGCCGTCCGTTCATTAATGATGGTTTAGTTCAATGTACAATCTGCTCTGTTAAAGAACAGGGTCAGTTCTTTGTGCATTGCATTATTCTCCTGAATATGCTTAGATGCAACCCTTTAGGTACATGTCGATGTCCTTCCATTTTACTGTTGCAGTATTCATGATAGTAGGGGTCCCCTGCCAAGTGCCGCCTGACATCTGGCCAAAGCCTGTTGGTTGCTTTTAGGTACAGAATATGTCACACATATGCTGCTTGCATAGTGTAGGGCATAAAGGTGGCATCAGGATGTACTATCCTCAGAACTTCTTTGCTGCCAGTCCGAACCCCATCTCTTGAACGCCAGTTCCACTGCTGGTTCAGCATGACATTTCAGATAAGTCCCCTGTTGGAGTTCTTTTGATATCTTTTTCTTTTGTATTGTTGCTTGTGGGGTTTCATGTCATCCAAGAAGGGCAAATGCCAGTGTGTGAGAGAGATTCCCCATAAAGACTGTTGCGAGCAGTGCTTATTTTGTCTCGTCCCTGCCCCACAACCATACGTCCTGTTTAATTTAGCAGGCCTTTTTTGGCCTTGTATTTGGAGAATCAGTGCCTTAAGCTTTTAACTTGACACATGATGGAAGGAACTTCCCGCTCTGAGGGACAACCATCCAAGAAGTCTAGGTCTGATTATTATGCTGTACAGCCTCTGCTGGATGTCTCTCCCGAGGCAAGTGAAAGCCCAGAGGATTGCCCATCTTTGCCGTTGGATTCTTCTGCTGCAACAGTTTTGGAGGCTGGCGTGGATCCAGCCTTACACGCATCCATGGGGACCTTGCAGACATCTGCTTCGGATGTTCAGGAGGGAACTGTGGCTGATTATTTCCGAGGGGGCTAGGGGTGTTCCTCAGATTTTGGTGAGGGAGGGGCCTAGGGGTGTTCCTCAGATTTTGGTGAGGGAGGAAGTTTCAACTACTATTATTGAATGCCATCCAGGGTTGGAGCCTTCTAAGTTTTATAAGGCGACGTCCTCTTGAAAAAAAAGCAAAAGACTAAGTGTATTTCTCCAGCTCCTAAGGACCTGCAGAGTGGTAGAATTTCACTCGAGTTTAATGCTTTGATGGCTTAAAAGCTTCCTCGTGGAGTTTCTGTTCCAGCTGTTCCTTGGTCTTGCACTCTCTTTAAAAGACCCATGTAGCAGGATTCCACTGAGGAGGTAATGGATTCAGATGAGGAATCCCTTGCTTATTCATCTCAGATTTCCTCTCCTTTAGACTGTGGGTCTGAGGAAGAGAAATCTATTAGTCCTGAGACTCCTTTCAAGGAAATTTCTTTTGGGGACAGTCTTCAGAATGGTGGAGGTTTTTAAATGAGATTGTGCCAAGGTTTCTGAGGTACAGAAGAGGTATTGCAAGCTTCTGCAAATTAACTCTCCTGGACCTTCGGCTGTTCCTCCTGCTTTGGCTGCGTTGCTGGATGCCTTTTCTACTGTGTTTAAGGCTTCTGATTCCCAGCCCCCTGCCCCAAAGAAACCAGATAGGTTTCAAAGGGCTCCTGGGACTGTACATTTCTGTATAGGTGTTCTACAGCTGACCCTTCTGTGATGTCTTTGGCATCTGATAAGCCATATCAGTTGCTGCCTTCTACTAAGTTACTTCCTTCCGATAGAGAGCAGAACTATGGAAAGGCTAGGTAAGAAGGTTTATACCTCTGCTACCTTAGCTTTTAGGGCTGTCAGTTGTCTAACCCAAATGCCCAGATAGATTTATTTCTCAGGCCTGTCAGATTTATTTCTCAGGCCTGTCAGGTCATTTCTGATCTGTCAGTCTCTGAAGGGAAGACCTCTGCTCTTTCCCTGTTGGGGACTTATCCCAGGTGGCCCGCCATTCCATTAAATGTACTTGTGATGCAGCAGATGCTCCTTCTAGGGCTGCTGCCTTTGGTTCCGTGATGAGGAGATATTCCTGGCTTTGACTTCATCCTTTGCCTGATGATATTAAGGCTAAGTTGATGGATGCATTTGTTTGGTGAAGCTGCTGCTGATTTAATTCCCTTCAGGGTAAGGGCAAGGCATTGCAGGTAACATGTTTTTATTTCTCCTGTGCCTAAATTTAAAAAAATCCTAAATTTCAGATAAATTATCCCATTAAGCCAGCTTTTGTTTGTAGGCAGTCTCACCCTCCCACCAAGGGTAAGAGTGGGAAGCGGGCTCCTCCTTCTAAAGCTACCTATACTTCTGTGCTATGGAAGTCTCCTTTTCTTGACAAACCAGGTGCTGTCTGACTATCCTTTTCTTCTCAATTGCATTCTTCTTTGTCTTAGTCTTTCCCTTTCTCTTCTTGTTTGGTTAAAGATTACTCAGGAGTTCTGTCTGCCTAGGATATTTTCATGGTCTGGAAGTCTCTTCCCCTTTTATGGACATTCCTCAGCCCCCTCAGGAGCAGTTACCCTTCTTTCCAGGGGGGTACTTTAGGATCTCTTGACACAGGGAACTATTTAGGAAGTTCCCGTTTCCCAAAGGGGAAAGGGGTTTTACTCTAGAATATTTTTGGTGCCCAGGAAAGGGGGCACTTAGACACCTGTTCTGGACCTCTCTCGCCAAACACTTTTTTTTCTGAAGGTCCCCTCTTTTCAAATGTTCTTCCTTCAGACTTTCCCTCTTCTACTTTTTCAGGCCTATCTGGTGTCTCTGAATCTCAAGGATGCTTATCTTCATATTCAGATTCATCCCCTTTTCAAGAAGTTTTACGTCTCTCTGTTGCTACCTGGCATTTTCAGTTCTCTGCTTTGCCCTTTGCCTTTTTCTGTTGCCCCAAGATAATTCACCAAATGTCTTGCTTCTGTGATTGCCTTTTGCAGGCTAAGGCGTATACAAGTTTTTCCCTGCTTGGATGACCTCCTGTTTCAGGCATCCCTCTTCCTTCTGAAAAGCCTGGGGTTCACTATAAATTTCAAAAAGTCCTTTCTGATTTCTCAGGATCATGTCTGTCTGGGGTGTAGGATCCAGGCTGTTCATGTGCTGGCATCCCCTTCTTCCAAGGCCCTAAACTTTCAGCCTCTTCTTCCTCTGGCTTCAGTAACAGCCAGGGAATTTCTGTGAGCTTTGGGGTTCATGGCTTCCACCATTCCAAACTACACATGAGAACACTTCAGTAGTTTCTAAAGTCAGTTTGGCTTCAGCATTCTCATCCCCTCAAATTTTTACTTTCTCTCTTTCCATGTCTCAAGCAAGAACTTCAGTGGTGGATTCAGCAGTTGACTCAGTCCAGGGCTCCCATTTTTATCCACCTCTTCCCTCTCAGGAGCTGTTCACAGCTACTTCAGACATGTGATGGGGAGCAGCTTTTGGCTGCCAAAAGGTGCAAGGAGTCTGGTCGCCACATCAGCATCAAGGAGATGAGAGCTCATTTGCTGACTTTTCATGCCTTTCATCCTTACTTTTCCCCAGGGCCTCTCAAGGTGTTTACAGACAGTACCACACTGATGTGGGGGTTATAGACAAGGTCTTATCTTTGTTGCCAGTTACCACTCCTAGTGTGGACACTAACTGTCCAGTATCAAGTGATAGTTCAGGCGGTTTACATTCTCTCAAGTCAAAACATTGTGGCAGACTCTCTGAGCAGGTCCATAACTGAATCCCATGAATGGATGCTTCACAGGGATGTTTTTTTGGACATTGTCTACAGTGGGATACTCCTCAAATGGATCTTTTTACCTCCCTTCTGAACAGACCACTTCCTCTGTTTTGTGCCAAAGTCCCAGGTCCTCTGGTCTGGAAATGGATGTCTTCTCTCTTTCTTGGAAGGGGATGTTTCTTTATGCTTTCCCTCCCCCTCCCCTCATTCCAAAAGTCCTGTTCAAAATACAATAGGATGCTCCCAAAATCTTGTTGTTGACTGTTTTTTTGCTGAGACTACATCGGTTCCCTCTGCCATTGACTAAATGCAGAAGAAATCATCACAAGTTACCTCACAGGGTGGACCTACTCTCACAAGGCAAGTGATCTGTTATCTATCCCCACATCTCCACTCTTCAACAGACACTATGGGTGATAGAATTTTGATTCCAGATAGAGAATTTTGATTCCAGATGGACACATTTTTTGATTCCAAATGGACACCTTTTTCCTGAGGACGTGCTTAGGTCCTGCAGGAGGCCAGGAAACCCACTACTAGGAAATCCTACTTATCCAAATGGAAGAGCTTTTTTTTAGTTTGGTGTCTTTCTCTTAACCTGGATCCACTTTCTGTGGATGTTCCTTCGGTTCTCTCTCCTCTATCTCTTATCTATGTGAACTTCTCAGTGCTGATTTGGCTTATTTTTCTAAGACCCATTTATCAGCTATTTCTGCTTGTCTGCCTTGATCACCTCTTTTAGCTTCTAGATTTAAAGTTGAGCCTCTCCTTGAGGGTGTTCTACATATTAGGCCTCCCAGGAAGCCTGTTCCTCCTCCCTGGGACCTTTAATTTTGTTTTAGAAAAATTGACCCAGGCTCCTTTTGAGGCTTCAGCTTCCTTGCAACATTGCTCTTGGAAGATTGTTCTTCTGTTAGCCCATACTTCTGCCAGATGGGTGCCTGAGCTTCAAGCCGTTATAGCTTCTCCTCCTTTTTTGGCCTTTCATAAGGACAGGGTGTCCCTTCGTAATAATCCTTTTTATACCCAAGGTAGTGAATGAGATGTCCTTTTATCAGTCTGTTCATTTTCCCACTTTTTCCCCTATGTGCAATCTGCCAGCGAGAAGGTGCTTCATACATTGGATGTGTATAGACAACTCAGATTTTATTTCAAGAAGACCAAGACTTTTCCTAAGTCTGATCAGCTGTTTTTCTTTTCATCCTAGGTCCCCAAGCTTGGCTGTTTACAAGCAAACTATTTCTTTTTGGATTTCTAAAGCCATTTCTTTTTGTTGTTCCTTTCATGGTAACGGTCTTCCTTCTCCTGTTAAGGCTCGTTCTACTAGAGCTGTGGCTTCTTCTGGTGCTTTTTTCAAGAGTTTGGATACTAACTCTATTCCTGAATCAGCTACCTGGACTTCAGCGCCTACATTTGCCAAGCACTACAAGTTAGATGGAATTTCCAGAGCTAGAGCTGGTTTTGCTAGGGCCATTCTTCATGGGGTCCTAGAGAGCACTGCTGATCCTTCTCCTCCCCCCCCCTTATGAGCTTTGGCACTTTTGCCTATTGTAGTAAATACTGCAACAGTGAACTGGAAGGACATAGTACAGTTGTGTTAAGTCTTACAAGAATGGTAGATATCCTTCTCTTCACTGTTGCAGTATTACCCCCCCCCCCCGGTCCTTTTCATTTCTGGATGTATACCTCACAACTGTACTGAATTCCTCAGTATTTCCTGGTTTTGAGGGCAAAATAATGGGGTGCCATAAATTCCCGAGTGGCCCCTTTAAATCCCAATCTTTTTTTTTTTTTTTTTTTTATTATTTACAGTTTTTCATTGCTAGCATGTCCTGCAGACTTCAACCAAAGGTTAACAATAAATGGGGTACTTTAGAAAACCGGGCTAATGGATGTCTCAAAAGTTCAGCGTCTTTTACAAATCTTTGGGCTGCCCATGCATACTGTTTGCAGTTAAGGCAGAGACATCTTTAATTATTTTTGCTCTGCTTTAACAAATATGCTTGGACTGGATTTCTCCTTGCAGAATGTGGATACTCTTGCTGCTTCTCGGTGACACAGTAAGTGTATTTCTGGCATGTGATTGCTATTGCATACAGATATCGCTGCATTAGTTACGAATAGTATGTATGGGCAGGCCTGTTTCTTTCTTATTGGTACTTAAAAATGCCCAGGAACTTACAAAAACTCTATTAGATGGGAAAAGTCTAAAGGTTTGTGCAAGACTCTTGTAAATTTTGAGACTTCCATTCCGATATCCTGGAACCAGGTTTTCTAAAGTGACTCATTTATTCTTAATCGGTTTGAATGGGAAAGTAGGTTGTGGTGGCATCAAACCGTTCTGAGCTCAGTTTACTTCTTGTACTTCTGTTTCTCATTAGGTTATTTTCTGGAGGTAAATTGTAGATATTAGAGTTGCTTTGCTCAATGTGACATTTGGAAAAGGAAGAGGATCTGTGGTATACAATGGAAAGTACCCAATCTCTCTCCCTGCCCGGGAACACATGTCTTATATTGGATGTCACTGGTAAATAACTGAGGAAAGGGGTTTTTGCTGAAGGGGTTGGTGGAACTGCTTGGGATTTGGATGTGTGAAAGGGTGGATGGTACCTTCTTGACTCGTTTTATGTTTGGATATTTCTTTAGGAATTGATTTTTATGGTCAGTTGCCCTGTGGGGGGTGGACGTAACAGGGGAAGAGTCTTTGGTTCCTGGGCACAGCTTTTGGGCCTTCTGGCACATGCCACTTGTTGTTCCTGTATGGGCGTTCAAGAGGCCACTATACTTGTTCGAGTTTTTTTGTCAGGCAGTGAAGCGGATTTAATTGTTTGATATCTTCAGAAGAAATCAGGCTTGTCTTTGAGTACATCCTGGTCTTGGCTTGCAGGTATCATGATGACCAGAATGGTGTTCAGGTAAAGCACTTGTAGCAGGTAAGCTGGTATTATTGTATTGTAACAGAGGGATACTGCTCTGTACTGTGACAGTGGCCCGTGATGAGTGGTGGGATGATAGTATTGTTGCACCTTTTTTCTGTTATACATAGAAAGTCAATGTAGCCTTGCATATGTTACTGTTTATGGTGTCTGATGTATGTAAGTAAAAGGATGGCTTCTGTGACTTTTTTTTTTTTTTTTTTATCATTTCCATATGTATTTACGTGTTGTTGCAGTTATCTTAAGAGAGTGTTCGTTATGTTTAAATGAGGCTTGTGCATGGCACTTCAGATTGCACAGTGCTGATGTATCCAAAACTGTGGTAGGCTGCTTTTTCTTCGGCTGTCTTAAACTGAAGATATGATGGGGCAGTGTAATGGAAACAGTTTACTCTTTAGTAGCTGAGAATTTATATTAAGTTAATATGTTTTTAGATGTGTAGCTGTGCGTTATATCAGTTCGCCCAGACTAGCTTGCTTATTTTGTTAGTGTGGGAGGGACAGTCACTGTTGGATAATGGAAGTGTCTGGTTCAAATTATGCCCACAGTTAACTGTGCATTATAACTGTCGGGGGCAAATCCAGAAATCATGGACAAATCATCCTAACCACTGATATATTTTACATGTTGTTGGTATTAACTTGAAAAGTTGACAGAATTGAAGAATGTGATTTAACATTTTATTTATTTAGTTGTTTAATTATTTAGTTAGTTACTGGGAAAGTAAGACTGGGCCAGAAGCCCATTTTCAGCAGAGGCCCGGGGAGAAAACTCCACAGAAATGTAAACAAAATAAATAATTAGATAGTACAGTAATCTACATACAGTAAGATGAAGAATATGAATGAAGTAAACTAAGCTTGTATGTTTGATTAGCATAAGTATAGTTCAGTCCACTAAAACTCCTTTTTAAGAGGACGTAGGAGATGGAAAGGTCAGTATTTGAAAATCGTGGGCATCCCTAAAATCGGATGCATATCTAGTGTACTTTGTTTCTGCATTAGATGTCAGATTGTGTACATTGTGTCTGGGGAGTTGTTATTCATCCAGTTTTAGGAAGTATGTATGTCTATGGGGCATTGTAGCTGTGCTTATGTACTGACTTTTTGTTTTCCTCATTACCTATCATTTTGGAATGTCAGTGGTAATAATTTACAAAAGAATCTGTTATGGTTAATTATAATCACTTGGTTAAGTGAGCAGGTCTGTTAGAGACCCTTTCTTAGTAGTTTATATCGCAGAGGTTTAAGGCTATGTCTGATATATGTATACCTTGAATCAGCAGGCAGCGCATACCACAGAGCCACTGTGTGGGTTCACAGGCCATAAGGTTGGTGGTGGTTGTAAAGTGCTATCCCAGTCAGAGACTGGCAGAAGTCCGGTGGATTTGCTAGGTTTGTAGACAGACAGGAGTTTTTGGTCACTGGATTGCACTGACCGACTGGGAACATAATTTTGTAAAATGTTTTTTAGTGCTGGACAAGAAAACGGATGCTGGATAATTTAGTTAATATTTTGTAATTTTCTTATACTTAGTGGTGTTAAATAGTATAGCAGTTAATTTTATTTTTATAAAAGAAAGGTGCATTTTAGTTTTATACAAGTTCAAACGTTAAAATAAGTAAAGCACTATTCTGGTTATATTTTGTATTTAATATTTTGTCTGTTCAGTTTGTGTTTTGAATGTTGGTATACCATAATTCCATCAAAGTGGGTGGGTTTACATAATTATGTATACAGATTTTATGTTAACCAGACTGTAAAGTGGTGGCAGGGGAAAGTGTAGTTAGGCAGCATAGGATGGTTTGTAGGATGACATTGGTGATCAAGAAGAGGAGGATGAGTGTGAGGGCAGCACCAAGGATCAAATGGTGGAAATTGAAAAATGGTAATTGTGAGGTGATGTTCAGGGAAGAGTTAAGACAGGCACTGGGTGGCAGTGAAGAGTTACCAAATAGCTGGGTAACTACAGCAGAGCTAGTAAGAGAGATGGCTAGAAAGATGCTTTGTGTGACATCTGGAAGGAGGACAAGGAGACCTGGTGGTGGAATGAAGTACAGGAGAGTATACAGAGAAAGAGGTTGGCGAAGAAGTGGGATTGTCGGAGAGATGAAGAAAGTAGACGCGTATAAGGAGATGAGGTGCATGGCAAAGAGAGAGGTGGTGAAGGCTAAGGATAAAGTGTATAAAGAGTTGTATAAAAGGTTGGACACAAAGGAGGGAGAAAAGGACCTGTGCCGATTGGCTAGACAGAGGGACCGAGCTAGTAAAGGTGTGCAGCAGGTAAGGGTGATAAAGGATAATGAGGGAAACGTACTCACAAGCGAGGAGAGTGTGTTGAGCAGATGGAAAGAGTACTTTGAGGGGCTGATGAATGAAGAGAATGAGAGGGAGAGAAGGTTGGATGATGTGTGGATAGTGAATCATGAAGTGCAGTGAATTAGCAAGGAGGAAGTAAAGATAGCTATGAAGAGGATGAAGAACAGGGAAAGGCTGTTGGTCCAGATGACATACCTGTGGAAACATGGAGGTGTTTAGGTGAAATGGCAGTGGAGTTTTTAACTGGATTGTTTAATGAAATCTTGGAAAGTGAGAGGATGCTTGAGGAATGGGGAAAGTGTTTTGGTACCGATTTTTAAGAATAAGGGTGCTGTGCAGAGCTGTAGTAACTACAGAGGGATTAAATTAATCAGTCACAGCATGAAGTTATGGGAAAGAGTAGTGGAAGCTAGGTTGAGGGGAGGTGATGGTTAGTGATCAGCAGTATGGTTTCATGCCAGGAAAGAGCAATACAGATGCAATGTTTGCTTTGAGAGTGTTGATGGAGAAGTACAGAGAACATCAGAAGGAGTTGCATTGTGTCTTTGTGGATTTAGAGAAAGCATATGTTAGGGTGCCTAGAGAGGAGTTGTGGTATTGTATGAGGAAGTCAGGAGTGTCAGAGAAGTATGCAAGACTGGTACATGATATGTACGAGAGTAGTGTGACAGAGGTGAGGTCTGCGGTAGGAGTGACGGATGCGTTTAAGGTGGAGGTGGGATTACATCAAGGTTCAGCTCTGAGCCCTTTCTTATTTGTAATGGTGATGGACAGGTTGACAGACGAGATCAGACAGGAGTCCACGTGGACTATGATGTTTGCAGATGACATTGTGATCTGTAGTGAGAGTAGGGAACAGGTGTAGGAAACCATGGAGAGGTGGAGATGTGCTCTAGAGAGAAGAGGAATGAAGGTCAGCAGGACTAAGTCAGAATATATGTGTGTGAATGTGAGGGAGGATAGAGGAATGATGAGGATGCAGGGAGTAGAGGTGGCGAAGGTGGATGAGTTTAAATACTTGGGATCAACAATTCAGAGTAATGGTGAGTGTGGAAGAGAGGTGAAGAAGAGAGTAAAGGCAGGATGGAGTGGGTGGAGAAGAGTGTCAGGAGTTATTTGTGACAGACTAGTACCAGTAAGAGTAAAAGGGAAGGTCTACAAGAGGGTAGTGAGACCAGCTATGTTATATGGGTTGGAGACAGTGGCATTGACAAAAAGGCAGGAGTCAGAGCTTGACGTGGCAGAGTTGAAGATGTTGAGATTTGCACTGGGTGTGATGAGGATGGACAGGATAAAGGAATAAGTATATTAGAGGGTCAGCCCAGGTTGGAAGGTTTGGAGACAAAGCCAGAGAGGCAAGATTACGTTGGTTTGGACATGTGCTGAGGAGGGATGCAGAGTATATTGGGAAAAAGATGCTAAGGATGAAGCTGCCAGGTAACAAGAAAAGAGGAAGGCCTAAGATGAGGTTTATGGATGTGGTGAGTGAGGACATGCAGGTGGTTGGTGTGACAGAGCAAGATGCAGAGGACAGGAAGAAATGGAAACAGTTGATCTGGTGTGGCGACCCCTGACGGGAGCAGCCGAAAGAAGAAGTGTCTATATTTTTAGCCAGTTGTACCTACTTTTCATGGGTCTTTGTCTAGATTTTTGATGCTTCAAGGTTGCGAGTTATGTCTGGATGTACTGATTCTCTTTTCTCTTTGGACTGCCTTTTCTATTGGGGCTCTCAGTTCTGAGGATGGTACGTCCAGATGTCACCTTTATGCCCTATACTATGTGAGGAGCATACATGTGACACATGGCGTACCTTAAAGCAACCTAAAGGCTTTGGATTTACTGGCCGAACATTGGGCCGCCCTTTGCAGGGGACCCCTATTGTAATAAACACTGCAACAGTGAAGAGAAGGGCATCTACTGTTATGGTGAGATCTTGCACAACTGTACTGTCTTAATTTATCTTTTCCCCCAAACTATTAATCATATAGCAACTCCATCAGTCCATTATGTTCTTCCCCTTTTCATTAGGTGCTTTTGCTCCACACTGCTGACTTGAAGGATGTCTTATAGGGTGCCGGAATTTGATGAAAGTCTTATTAAATTGTTAGTGCTGTTATTAGATGCATGGTGAACTGAAAGATCTGCATTAATGTTCTCTTCTCCCAGTAGCCTGCATATTAATGGAAATTGTGGGTCTTCTCCCTTAACTGTTGCTGTCATTCCTTCACCTTTATTATTAATTCATTTGTTATCTAGTGCAGTAAGTGCACAAAACTTCTCTGCCAGTGTGTGCAAGTTAAACTGTGAGGATGCAGCAGCTTCCTGGGAATGCATGCCGCTGACAAAAGCAGAAATACAAATTCAATAAAGAAATAAATCGTGTGTGTGTGGGGGGGGGGGGGGGTAAGATTTCATTTCATTGCTTTTTTTGGTGTTTGTTGACACTATTTACAGTGGATGTAAAAAGTGTACACACCCCTGTTAAAATGCCAGGTTTTTGTGATATATCAAAAAAGAGACCACAGATCATTTCAAACCTTTTCCCACTTTTAATGTGGCCTATAACCTGTACAATTCAATTGAAAAACAAATCTGTTGGGGGGGGGGGTATAAAAAAATAAAAAAAAACGTACAGTAAGCTGGTTGCATGTGTGCACACCCTTAAACTAATGCATTGTTGAAGCACCTTTTGATTTAATTGCAACATTCAGTCTTCTTGGGTAACCACCTGCCATCAATTAAAGAAGCTCTGATTGACCTCAAAGTTCAGCTGTCCTAGCAGGATTTTTCTGGCAATTATTCAGTTGCCTGCTACAGCAAAAGCCATGGTTCGCAGAGAGCTTACAAAGCATCAAAAGGATCTCACTGTTAAAAGGTATCAGTCAGGAGAAGGGTACAAAAAAATTTCCACAGCATTGGATATACCATGGAACACAGTGAATACAGTAATCAAAAAGTGGAGAAACTGTGGGACAACAGTGACATTGCAAAGAACTGGACATCCCTCCAAAATTGATGAAAAGACGAGATGAAAACTGGTCAGGGAGGCTGTCAAGAGACCTACAGCAACACTGAAGGAGCTGCAGGAATTTCCAGCAACTACTGGTTGTGTACTACATGTGACAAGAATCTCCTGTATTCTCCATATGTCTGGCCTATGGGGTAGGGTTGCAAGACAGAAGGATTTTCTTACACAGAAAAACATCGAGGCCCAGCTAAAATTTGCAGAACAATACATAGTCTCCCAAAAACATGTGGGAAAATGTGTTCTGGTCTGATGAGACTGAGGTTAAACTTTTTGGCCACAATTCCAAAAGGTACTTTTGGTGCAAAAACAACACTTTGCATTACCAAAAGAACACCATCCCCATGGTGAAGCATGGTGATGGGAGTATCATGATTTGGGGTTGCTTTTCTTCAGCTGGGACTGGGGTTTTAGTCAAGGTGGAGGGAATTATGAACAGATGTTCTTTGTGTTTCACTGTTGCAGTAATTACATTTGGGTAATCTGCTGGCAGGTTGCCCTCAGTTGGCCTGATTAACAAAGTCTTGGGTCCTGTTGTCAGTTGCTGTCCCTTCTTCCATGACCTCAGGTTGTCAGGGGTATAAAACATGCAGCCAACGCCATTACATCAGTCTTTCTTGCCGTGTGGTGCCCGAAGCAGAAGCAGTTCGCAAGTGCCGGTCGGCCAACTCCTGAAATCTTTGTTTTCGAGTTTCAGAACCAAAGTCTTCAACTAAAAGCTAAGTACCCTGTTGGGGAAACTTTTTCTTGCTCCTTCCCGATGTCAGTAAAAGTTAATAATTGTATTACTTGTGGGGAGCAAATACCTCATAAGGATTTTCATTTGTACTGTATTCCTTGCCTAGGCCCTGACCACGACGTACCTTGCTGTCGGTTTTGTGCTTTATTTAATCAGCACACTATCCGTCATCAGTACATTTTTGCTTCTAAATATTTCAGTTCTCGATTTAATTATCCAGAAAAGGCATCTGTTAGCTATCCAACTACCGGAATACCAAAAAAAAAAAAAAAAAAAAAACGCAAAGAAAAAGAGACAGGCCATTGAGGTCCAGAACTGCCTACAACGCTTTTCCTAAGCGAGTCGTCAGTACTCAGTGAGGCACTTTTGCAGCCCCTGATACCCGCTGCTTCTGATTCGCAGGCTTCTACTAAGACCCATTCGGAGTCTGAATGCCGCAAGATGCTTCATCTATGGAACCCGTGGATGTCTCTACCTTGGATGGGTCTGGAGCCACTGTGCAGGCACCGGCTTCTGAGGGTGTATTCAGGCCTACAGACTTGCATATTAAACCGACTCCACCTTCAATACTAAGGCCTAAATCTCAATCTGTCTAAAAAAACGATGCCCAGGCCACATGTACAGGCCCCTATGTTTAAAAAACAAATGATCAAAATGGCTGAAGATTTAATTACTCTGATCAGGGTAGTCTAAGAGGCCTAGGGCTGAACTTGATTATGACTCTTCTGAACAGGACTCCCTCTGACTCTTCTAATGACCTGGATTTGTCCATACCTACATATGAGGATTCTGATGCAGAGGATTCCATTCCCTCTGCTTCTTCCCCTGAGGATTTTTCTTTTGGGGAAACTTTGCATACCTTAAGGAAGCAATTCCACTGGGAAAGTCAGGAATTTTCTGAATCCAAGAAGAGGCGTAGGGATTTCCTCCTTCTTCCTCAGCATAGGCTTTTGGCTATACCTCCTCTTCTAGACATTGTTGTTGATGTGTTTTCGGAATCCAGTATGGCCCCTGATTCCCTGCCTCTGGCCCCTAGTAAACCAGGCAGATACTGCAGGGTTCCTGAGCCCCACAAATTTCTTTTCAAAAATCCTGTTGCGGATCCAGAAACAATTTCTCAGGGGCCCAAGGGTATTAAGGCTTCTACTGCTAAAAATCCTACCCCTTCTGATTGAGAGTCCAGGGTGCTGGATAGATGGGGTAAAAAGGTTTATACTTCTGCAACCTTGGCCAATCAGGGCTTTAAACTGTCAATTCCATATGCTAAAATATCAACAGCATATCATGGGACTACTTAAACAGAAAATGATGTTGATTTCTGACTGTGTGGAAAATAAAGATTTACAGGATTTATTGCATTCAGCTGAACAAGTTGGAAAACATACTTTGCAATGTGGTTTTGATTCTTTACAGGCCTCTTGCTGTTACTGGGTCTGTGCTTAGAAGGCATGCTTGGCTTAAGGAACAATCTCTGCCTGATCATGTTAAAGCAAAACTGTTGGATGCTCCTTTACATCAGGACCATCTGTTTGGCAATAAGGGTAAAGAAGTTCTAAAAAAGATGGAAGATAAAGCTAAGTCTATGCAAACTGTGAAAGATTTCTAACAAGTACAACCTCCCAGATTTAGTAGGCACTGGCCTACTAAGAACTGGTCCTTTCCAGCTCCTTCCAGAGCCACTAAAGCCAAACCCACACATTCAAAAAGCACCAGGTTTCAGTCCCAAGGGACTCTCAGAACTAAGCAATGGGGTGTTTCCACTTCCAAATCTGGAAATAACAAGACACCACTCTATGGTAAACGGTCTCAATGACTTTCCTTTAAAATTACCAAGCACTTACCTCTCAGCCGCCCCTTTGGGGGGAAAACTGGCTCATCATGCAAAAGACTAGCAACTTATAACCAAGGACAAATGGGTTTTACATCTAGTGTCCCAGGGATACAGATTTCATTTCCACACGTTGCCAACTCCAAACGGGTGGCCAGATCTGCCCCCATATCAGTGGGCAGAGGCTCAGAAACAAGTACTTTCCCTCCTAAACATGGGGGCTATTCAACTAGTTCCAGAAGAGGAAAAGGGACATGGTTTCTATTCCAGACTTTTTCTGGTACCCAGAAAAGACAAGTCATGGCGTCCAATTCTGGACCTGTCTACTCTAAACACCTTTCTGGGCATTCCAAAATTCAAGATGCTCACTCTTCACCAGTTACTTCCTATGCTAGACAAGGATGCCTGGTTGGCAACTCTGCTTACCTGCATATCCCAATAAGGGAATCTTGCAGAAGGTACCTTCGCTTCAAAGCAGGCTACTTGCATTATCAGTTCTCTGCACTGCCCTTTGGCTTGCCTACTGCGTCCAGGGTATTCACAAAGTGCCTGGCTCCAGTAATTGCATTTTGCAGGCAAAGAAATATTTAAATGTATCCATACCTGGACGATTGTCTAATATAGGCAGAAAACCAGGCCACTCTTCTAAAACATCTGGCATTTGTAAAAAGGGTTCTAACTTGTCTAGGGTACACCATAAACGAAAATAAATCACAACTGGTACCATCTCAAAAAATTACATTCCTGGGTGCAGATGGCTTTCCTTACGCCAGAAAAGCATATTCATTTGGTGACATACTTCAAACAGGTGGCCACAAAAACCCTGCTATCTGCAAGACAAATACTGTAAGCCTTATGGTTCATGGCCTCGTGCATTCTTCTAATTCCATATGCAAAATGGCATATGAGGAAACTTCAGTAGTACTTAAAAAGTTTATGGAGTCATCATTGTCACAGCCTGGAAACAATGATTCCTGTCATACCTTGCCAGTGCCTAGAGTTCCTATGGTGGGCAGAGGCCTGCCACCAAAACAAGGGACTGCCATTCACACCATCCCCTGCTGCTCAAACCCTAACTACAGACGCTTCAGATTATGCATTGGGGGGGGGGGGGCTCATCTAGCAGGGAAGTGCATTCAGGTCAAATGGAGCCCAATTCAAATGCACCGTCATATCAATCAAAAAGAAATGCTAGCTGTACAGAATGGTCTGACAGCCTTCATTGACTACCTTCATCCAGGACAACTACTGGTAAAGGACAACACCACGGTTATGTGGTACATAAACAAGCAGGGGGGTACACATTCTTATCCTCTCTGCAGACTAGCCATGGCATTGTGGAACACTGCTTTGAGCTACCAATTACAACTACAAGCTCAATTCCTGCCAGGAAAGCAGAATATTCTGGCAGACGAACTAAGCAGAAATCTCATGGACCCACACGAATGGAAACTGGAACCACGGATTTTCAACATGTTGACACGCAAATGGGGGAGCCCAGGCATAGATCTTTTTGCCTCACCTCAGAACTATCAGTTGGACAAATTTTGCACAAGAACTCATCACAAAAAAAGCTTGGAAAGTGGATGCTATGTCCTTCAGCTGGAAAAACCTATCAGTCTATGCCTTTTCCCCGCTGCCTCTGCTCTCCAAAGTTCTACTAAAAGTCAAACAGGACAAACCAAAAATGATTTTGATTGCTCCAGACTGGCCACGCCAACACTGGTACCCACTCCTGCGCTGTGTGTCACAAATTCCTCCATGGCACCTGCCTCAGACACCTTCCTTACTGTCTCAGCAGGAGAACCAAATTCTGCACCCTCCGCTCCAAACATTGAATCTTGCAGCTTGGCTAATCATTTAAATTCCCCCTTAACATCCCTCAGCAAACCAGTGAGGGATGTCATTTTGGAGGCGAGAAGACCTTGTGCTACAAATTCTTATGCTGACAAATGGAAAAGAATTCTGTGCCTGAAATCAGTCTCAAGGGATGAGCACAGCAGCGCCCAATTTACCTCAGATTTTGCAATACTTAACTGAGATGCTTCACAAGGGCCTGTCTTTTTCCTCCATTAAAATCAATGCCTCAGCCATTTCAGCTCAGTACAACACAGAACCCCCCCCCTTCTCTCATCTTCTGCTAAAGCAGTATATCAGGGGGGCCAAAAACTTGAGACCACCCAGGAGAGCTCCAACCCCTGCCTGGGACCTTAACTTTGTATTGGAGAAACTCATTCTACCGCCTTTCAAGCCAGCTGCTACTGCAGACTTAAAATTTATTTTGTGGAAAACAGCCTTCCTTTTAGCAATTACTTAAGCTAGAAGGATATCTAAATTACAGGCCCTTATGGCAGTGGAGCCTTTCATCATCTTTCATGCGGACAGGGTGTCGCTCAGGACCAATCCATCCTTCATGCCCAAGGTGGTTTTCAGTGTGGCTCTTAATCAGTCCATTCATTTGCCAACGTTCTTTCCCAGTCCACAAAACAAGGGGGGAGTGGATTCTGCATTCATTGGATGTACACAGACAACTTAAATTCTACTTGGACAGGATTAAATCTCAAAGAAACTGCTGGTAGCATTTGCTGCAGGGGCAGAGGGAAAGGCTATTTCAAAACAAACCATTTCTAAATGGATAAGCCATTGTATTCATTTATGTTATAAGCACCATGGAAAACTTATCCCCCAGGGGATCAGATCTCATTCCACCAGGGCTGCATCTACTTCTACAGCCTTTCTCAGAGGTGTTCCTACCAGGGATATTCCAGAAGCTGCTACCTGGAGTCCAGTTCATACTTTCACCAAGCATTATCACTTACTGATTTTTTCTAAATCCAGAGCTGGCTTTGCCACTGCTGTTTTGCAGGGCCTTATAGCTGGTCCTAATGCTGTATAAATCCATCCTCCCAACCATAGCTTTGGGAATCTACCCAAATGTAATGGCTGCAACAGTGAAACACTAAGAACATAGTACAGTTGTGTACACTTACCATAAATGCAGATGTTCGAGTGTATTCACTGTTGCAGTCCTGGTTACCCTCCCTCCAGCCCCCTGTTTTTCTCTTACTATACCTCTACTTTCTTTTACTATGCTTAAAAGCCTTTTTGGTGTATTTGCTTTTGTTTTGAGGTATATTTTTGTGTTGTTAATTACTTATATATTTTGCTCCCCATTTGGGGGGCACCTGACATCTGGGGCAAGAAAAACTGATGTAATTGCGTCGGCTGCATGTTTTATACCCCTGATGACCTGACATCATGGAAGAAGGGACAGCAACCGATGCAGGATCCAAGACCTTGTTAATCAGGCCGACTGAAGGCAACCTGCCAGCAGATTACCCAAATGTAATGACTGCAACAGTGAATGCAATCTAACATCTACATTTATGGTAAGTGTACACAACTGTACTTTCTAAATACCAGTTACTTTTGGCCCAAAACCTTCAGTCGTCTACTTGAAAGCTGCATGACAGTGACCCCAGGCATACATTCAAATCAACAAAAGAATGGCTTCACCAGAAGAAAATTTAAGTTTTGGAGTGGCCCAGCCAGAGGCCAAATCCAGTAGAAAATCTGTGGGGTGACCTGAAGAGGGTTGTGCATAAGAGATGTCCTCGCAATCTGACAGATTTGGAGTGCTTTTGCAAGGAAGAGTGGGCAAATATTGCCAAGTCAAGATGTGGCATGCTGATAGACTCCTGCCCAAGAAGACTGAATGCTTTAATTAAAACAAAAGGTGCTTCAACAAAGTATTAGTTTAAGGGTGTGCACAATTATGCAACCAGCTTATTGTACGTTTATTTTTTATATTTTTTTCCTAACAGATTTTTGTTTTTCATTTGAATTGTACAGGTTATAGATCACATTAAACATGGGAAAAGTTTTGAAATTATTTTTTGTGGTCTTGTTTTTTATATCACAAATACCTGGCATTTTAACAGCGGTGTGTGCACTTTTTATATCCACTGGTAGGTATCTGTCTATCTCACACACATTTGTGTGTGTTTATTCATTTGACAGGGTGGTGCCTGGGTATACATTCTCATTTGCTTCTTCACATCAGATCCTACCCTGGCCTCTCTCAACTTTTTTTTTTGATACTTGCGCCACTGTCTTCTGTTAGCTTGTTATTTTATTCTCTTGTAAAGATGCAAGTCTGTGACAGACATTTGAAGCATCAGAACTTGGAATGTCTGTCATACCACTAAAAGTGTTTGAATCACAGAGATTTGAGTACACTGCAGTTTGAAGCACAAAGATTTGAAACACCACAGGTTTTTTTTTTTTTTTTTTTTTGCGGTGCATTCCCCCCCCCCCCCCCCCCATCAGCTGTACTGGCTTTTTTCCATTCAGAAAGTTGGTGCTTTCTGCAACCCCAATATGGACATATGAACTCTCTTGTGAATATTCAAAGATTGTTTGCATGTGTGCAACTGTGTTTACCTCTGTGTAATGACCACTGCATTGTATTTTCATGCAACCTGGCCTGAATCTGTAATTGGTCAATCTGTGATTAGTGCTGTACCCCAATATACAAATAAAAGTAAATATAGAGGCAACAGATTGTTGAACTCTGCACATCATAGTGGGACCTTGCTACATGCTGTCATCTAGTGACGAGTGGTTTTTGAGTCGTTTATAGTCCCTGATCTGAGGTGTTTCACAAAGGCAGCCTGGAAGCACAGTTAACCTATCTAGTGCTTGCAGTTTAAATTTAGTGTAAGGACAGTTTTGCATCAAAGGCATTTTTTTTAATAATTGTACCATTTTGTTCTATTTATGGTATTTATCTTGTGTCATTGTCTTCTCTTCTGCTTGCCATCTGTTAGCTTTTCCGTTTATCTATCAGTGCAGTTGTTTTCCTGTAGGGTGGAGTTAATGCCGACAGTTTATAGTCATTTAGAAGAAAACTCAATTATGGCAGTAGAACAAAAGAGCAGTAAAAGAAAGTCCTATGGGACAAATGATCATTTGTTAAATAAAGTCATAGTGGAGAACTGTAAAAAGGGGAACAAATCTAAGTATAGCATGGACGGACTATAAAAAAAGCATTTGATAGTATCCCACATTCATGTATAAGAGTGCTTAAAATGTGCAAGATGCACCCTACACTTCTTCAAAAAAGTCACAGACAGTGGATGAGGGCAAATCAGTGCATACTCTGTACTTGGGGCATTGCAAAAGTGTTTGGCACCATCTTACACTCAAACATCATAGATAACGTCTTCCCTCTAAATGTTAACTACTTTAAGACTGCAACACTCTGATAGCAAGTTGACTCACAAATGGAACCCAGGAAGTATGAGAGAGAGTAGCTGTACCTCCTTCAAAATACAGTTGCCAGCAGAGAGTGCTCCAGGGTTCAGTCCCATACCATTCAACTGTCCCTAATTTCCAGGGATGTCCCTGATTTAGAGTCCAAAATTTAGCTCTGTCCCTCTTAATCCCTCCTAAAACTGGTGACTCTTGGTAATAAATAATGTCCGTAAGTAAGAGTTAGATTTCTTTTATTTCACAAAATGTATAGTAATTAACATTCTTTTATTCTGCCAGTGTCTCAAGTTAATAGTAATATTTTACAAATGTCCCTGATTTTTTTCTGGGTTTGTCCCTGATTCTGTTGAAATATGCCCCTGATTATTTGAGAGCTATGTTCAATCCTTGGGCTACTCCTCCTTGACAATTCTCCTAGGTCAAAGCTAATGTTAAGGATTTCTGACTAAGTTTGCAGATGATAGTAGATTTGGTGTTACAAAAACTCCCCAGAAGACTGCAGGATCCTACAACATGCCTGTCCCAAATAAATAGTAAGTGTCAAAATCATGGACTTTATGCATTTATTGACATTTAGTTTTATCATATCCTTTAGCAAGCATGAAACCCCCTGTAACTATCTCATTGACAAGCCTATTAATCTCTGAACCCATGCTATGAACTATTCTTTGATCACCATAATATTGACTCTTGTTCATAGATTATTAGGCAAGTACTAGGCTCGCTGACCTTGTGAACCATTTCAAGTCTAACCAGTTTCCCTTTTGTGCTGAAATTAACCTGTCCAGTTTGGTTAGAGATTGGCCTTACCTGTCCTTTCATTAATAGTTCTATATTACCCTAACGAGGAAGCCCTATTTCATAGTACAGCTTGTATCTAAAAGTATGGCAAGCAGAGAGAGACAGGGATGTAATTGTTCCACTGTACTCTGTACTCATTAGGCTGATCGTTAAGTATAATCCCCATTTTGGTATGTACCTGTCCAAACACTTGTTGCAGCTGGAACAACTGCAGTGTTTTCTCACTATAAAAACAAAGGAAAAAAAATCAAAGGCCTAAACAATAAAAGTATGTAAATCAATTCAAAGCCTTGTTTCTCTTCTTGGAATCACACATGCTATCAACAAGGCAATCTCTACCTTGCTTTTAGAGCCTCAACAGACCCTATTCTGACAGACCTGTTACACATTTGAAAAGTCCAGTGATATAAACACCTGCCCAAGAGACATCAATCTCTTTTTTAGAAAATTAACAGAACATGCTGAAAAGATAGATATGTATCACGTGAATACCATTTCTTTGGAACCATCTTCTGCTGCTTATAAAACATAGTACTTCTGTTACTCTGTTTAAATATAACTTGGATGAATGTATAGGTAACCACAAATTCATCTCCATTTTAGTATCACTGGCCCTCATGGATAGGGGAAGTAAGAAATTGCCCCAGTACGTAGTTGTTAAGCCCATCTTTGAGTATTCGTATTGCAAAATATAAGGGCCAATAATTGCCAATGGAATGCAAGGCTAGGCTTCTTATGATCCTCACAGATCAATAGCCCAGCAAGTACCTGTGAACCTAATTGATGTGTTCTTTGTTGTCTGACTTTGAATTTGTAGTTGGTGGGAACCAAATGAAGGGAAGGGTTACTATGTGCTTTACTTATGAACTGCACCTTAAGGCTGGGCTAGGGATATGAACTTCAGGGTATCCTGTGACACTGCTACTATTGCTAATAAAATTGCTAGTAATTTTTGTTGTATTAAGTTTGAAGTATAAAGGGCATAGCTGCAGAGAATGTATTTGTTTGTTGCTAAGTTTGTAAGTGGTTAAGTACGTTTTACCAAGTGTGTGTGTGTTATAATTACAGAAGATTTTAATGATAGGCTTTGTATTTTGAATGCATGTTTCATTCATTTATTCCTTCCCTCTCCAATTTCTCGTTTAATCCATTGCAGGGCAGTAGAGGCGCTGTAGCTTATCCCAGCTCTTTGTGAGCTCAAGACAAAAAATAATCTTGAACAGGTCACGCATGCACACACACAGTACACCATAATTTAATGGAAACCAGTTAACCTATAGAGTGTCTTTGGGAAGGTGTTTTTTCTTAAATTGCTGTGATTTATACAGAAGTCTGTCTTTTTTTTTTTTTTTTTTTTTTGTAGCTTGCAGGTATGTATGGTGATCATTAAGGAACTACTTTCTTTGAGTTTGCTTATAAATACTTAAAGCTAATGAGGCAAGACTTCAATAATATAAGCTGTGGTTTTACTTCAGCAGTAGCACCCTGGAGCTGGAGACCTATGTTTTGACTAGTGACGTGCACTGCACTTTAAAAATTGATAAATGGAATAAGGTTAGAGATTGCTGTCTCTCCAGAATGCATAAAGAACTGTATTATAATGCTTTTACTGGCTCTCATATGTGCATTCAGCTACACATGTTGAGTTCACTGGTTTTATAAGGATGTCTGCCACTCATGGTTGGAGAAACTGAAATGTAGCAGCTAAATTACTGTGGTTTTGTCCAGGTTACAGCTGAAAATCTTGTGCTTATCTGTGTAATTAAGCAACTTGCTGAAAAAATTATGGTAGGAGCCTAGTATGTGACCATGTATCATTTTCATGCTTTGATAGTAACTGTACATGCCACAGAAAGGCTGAAGAAAATATTTTGATGTCCTTCTACATCACTGTTTCAGTATTTGATACAGAAGGGATGCAACGCCCTGGGCAGCTTGTCACTTGTCCAGTGTAACTAAGCTTAAAAGAGATCTTGTTTGCGCCTTGCATCACATTTATGCTCCCCGCACAGAACGTAGTTCATAGAAGGGATGTACTTTTGCAACTACGTAGAACAACTTTTGCTGCCGGTTCAAACACCATTTTTGCCAGTTGGTTTGAGCAATTTGTTGCTGTACTGAATATTTAGCAACACCAGATAAGTGCCCCATTGGGGTTATTTTTATTTTTACATTCTTTCAGAGCGGAGTCTTTTGGCAGACTATCTGAGCAGGGACAAAACACAGGCTCACGAATGGATGCTTCACAAAGGTGTGTTTCTGGACATTGTCCATTGGTGGGGTATTCCTCAGGTAGATCTTTTTGACTCCCTTCTGAACAGGCAGCTTCCTTTATTGTGTTCCAGAGTGCCATGCCATCTGGCCTGTGAGATGGATGCCCTATCCTTTCTTTGGAAGAGGAGGTGTCTTTGTTTTCCCTCCTCTTCCTCTTCTTCCAAGAGTCCTGCAGAAGATTCATCTGGACTCCTCCAAAATCTTGATAGTTACTCCCTTTTGGCTGAGACAGCAGTGGTTTCCCCTCTTAATGCATCTGGCCAGGAGCAGTCATCACAAGTTACCTCACTGGTTGAATCTCTTCACACAGGACAAGGGATCTCTCATCCATCCTCACCTGTCCACTTTGCAACTTACATTGTGGGTGATAGGGTTTTGATCCGTTTTGTGCACTTCGTTTCTGAGGAAGTGCTCAAGATTTTACACTAGGCAAGGAAACCATCTCCTGGATATCTAAGGCGATTTTGTTTTATTATTTTCATGGCAAATCTCTCTCTGCTTCTGTTAAAGCTCATTCCACTAGGGCTGTTGCCTCTTCTGGTGCCTTCTTCAAGAGGCTGGACACTAATTCCATTCTTGAAGCTGCTACTTGGTCTTCTATGCATATCTTTACTAAGCATTATTAAGTTGGCTGTGGATTCTAAGGCCAGAGCAGGTTCTGCTGAAACCATTTTGTGTGGGTTTGTTGAGAATTCTTCTTAGCCTTCCACCTCCCATTCTGTTTAACTTTTTTTTACTGTCCCTTCTGTATCGAATACTGCAACAGTGGTATTGAGGGACATAGTACAGTTGTGTAAAATCTTACCATAATAGTTTGTCCTCTTCACTCTTGCAGGAGTCGCGCACTCCCTCCAATCCCCTCTTGTTTGTTCTGCATTCTTTTCCTTCTGGATGTGCATGGACTCCTTTGTCATCTGACTGTTTTGTTCTGGGGCAGTTCATTTCTAGATAGTGGATCTGTACAGGCCAACATAGGAGGACTTTGGCTGACAAAGTTTGCAGACGACTGCAAACTGGGCGCCATAGTGGAAAGTGCATCAGACACGGATATCCTTCAGAAGGGACTCACGGAAACAGATAGCTGGTGCCAGAGCCATGGCCTGAAGTTAAACGCCAAAAAATGTATAGTCATACCCTTCGGGAAAAACAAGGTAACCCCAAGCTACCATATAGGTGGCAATCCACTAAGCACAGAAGAGGTTATCAGGGACCTGGGGACCCAGGTTGACAGTGGCCTTTCTTTTGACACTCACATTGCTAAAGTGGTTAGAAAGACCTTCTACATTGCCCACCTGATCATGAAGGGATTCACATCCAGATCTAGTGAGGTTATTGTTCCCTGTACTCTTCACTTATCAGACCAATGATCGAGTACAATGCCCCATTCGGGATGTATCTCACCCGACATCTGCAGCAATTGGAGAGACCCCAAAAGTTCCTCACCAAAAGGATAAAGGGACTCCAAAATCTGTCATATGCTGCCAGATTGAAGAAACTCCAGCTCTATTCAGTCGCATACCGTCTGCTCAGAGGTGACATGTGCCTGACATACAAGGCCATGTCCAACCCGGAATTAATGGACATGCTCCACCTCAAAAAATCCAAATCCACCAAAACCACTAGAGCAAGCGACTTAAACCTTAGCACGGATATAAATAGGACGTGCTGGAGGGATAGATTTATCACTCAGAGACTCCCTATGCTGTGGAATAAAATCCCGGTCCATGTGAGGCAGAGCACCTCGCTGACTCTGTTCAAGAGAAATCTAGACCTGTGGATGGGAGATCGTAGGTTTACCCCGGGAATCATCTCTGTGTCATTGCTGGACAGAGGCACAACAAACTAATGGGCACAGTATTTTTTCATATAAGGGGTGGCGTAAGCCACAAAAATTTGGGCTAGGCTTATAAATGCCTTAGGGCAGATAGCCTAGTATAAACCTATGAACCTATGAACCTATGTACATCCCTTTTTATTCCCTGGGAGCATAAATGTGATCTGTGGTGCAAACAATATCTCTCAAGTTTATTTATACAGGCCAAGTGACTGGCTTCCCAGGGCAGGACATCCCTTCTGTATCAAATGCTGCAACAGTGAAGAGAAGGACATCTTCTGTTATGGTAATATTTTACGCGACTGCACTCTTTTCCCCACAGGGAGGAATGGATTAGACAAGCTGGCTGTAGGTGTGAAAGTGCTTGTGTATACGTAGTATGAAAGAACTGCTGTGGCACTGCTAGTCACCTGACAGTGTGAACATTGATTCTAGCTGATTGTCACTGCTGTAGTGACATCCAGACTCCATGTATAAAAATGGGGAAAAAGTGATGATGGATGGAAGGTTGTGGGTGCAAGGAATAGACTGTTGAAAAAGGTGGTTGAGAAGGAATTTGCAGAGGCATTCAAGAGCATAAAACAGGTTGAAGAAAGGGATAAGGTAGAGCTGGAGTGTAGGTAGAATGTTAAGATGTGGAGGTAGAATGTTAAGGCACTTGAAAGGACATGTAGGCTTATCACTCTCTTCTGCCATTGTTTGTTTGTGTCTTTCGGCTTTTCCTGGTTAGGGGTCGCCACAGCGGAACTCCGGTCCGCTAATGATTGGTAGTGGATTTTTACGTACTGGGTTACCAGCCCTGATGCACAACCTTCAACGGATGCACGTATGCATACATTCACGTATGCCTCCACACAGAAGATGCTCTAGCTGAGAATCGAACGGGACAATGTCTTGCTTTTGCCATTAAATTAACAAAATATATGAACAAACAAGTAAATAAAAGCTGGTGGTGTAACTTGCACCTTTTCTGTCCCCATCATAGTTGCCCAGTAAGTAATACTAGCAGTATTTGCTAGTTAGAGGTGTCAGTCATTGAATTTGTTCCCACTCCATGTACTTTTCCTCCCTTCTGACTGCCGACCACCCGTAAAGTGGGCATGTCTTTAATGCTTTCGCAGTGCCATTAATTGCCTGACCTCTAAACAAACTCTAGTGGTCTGTGCCATAGTCAGGTCACTATCCCTTTACACCCACAGCTCTGATGGAGCTCTGCATGGTTTTGTATGTATTTATTTTTGTGTTTAACTTACTTCCAATACAGGTATTTTTAATCCTACATGTAGAGGTAGTTCTGGTAGAGCTCTATGTAGACAGCTGACAATGTGACCTTTTTATGTCCAGCTTATTTGCATCCTTTTATGGATGGGTTACATTACTTGTTAATTTACTGTCATTTTGTCATTTAGTAGATGTGGTTTGGTTATTTTTTTCTTCCTGTTTAGATTCTTGTGCATTGTGTTGTGTTCTAATAGTTTGTAGAGGTGTTTTGAGGAGAGTAGTAGGGAGATTCTTTTTTGGGAAGGTTAGTGGAGGGGATTTCTTTTCTGTACGTTTTCCCTCACCTTCTGTTGCTGGTTATGTTTACTTTAAGATGTTATGTCTCACTTACTAGAGAAGAGTTGGTCTTCTTTTTAAATTGTTATGCCTGACCTTCATTTAGTCTGAATCTACATTTCTGGGGAGTATCACAAGTTAAAACCTAGAACAGTGTGCCATTTTGTGTAATTTTTTTCCTACATATTTTTCTTATGTGGTTGTCATCTGTAAGCTGCACTCATGCTAGTCTGCATCCTATTCATCCCCCTTACATTTCATGAATTTATGTCAGAGAGGCAAAAGTTAGCTGAAGGGCCCATCATTCAGGTAGCAATACAGGTTGCAAGACCCTGTCTGTCACTGAGCAAATGAAGCAGGTTTTAGAATGCTGGCAGCTGATATGAGCATCTATGTCACTATCAGGGTCTGCTATACCAAGTCCGTGTGTGTGTGTGCCTACTTCTATCTGCATGCTAATGAGGGCTTCCACCACTGGATTGGCAAATTGAGCATTCCAGGTTAATGGTTAGAATGTCGTTGCATGTAAGCCCATACATGTAGCATCCCTTGGGTTGCGCACCCTAGTGCTAGCTGCTGAGGCTTACCCTGTCCTGCCTGTTTCATCCACTGCCTGAGGCACTAGTATGTGTGTCATAGTCAGGGCTTTCCAGCTGTGTGGTATACTGATGTAAAGACATGAATTACTTAACATTTTTTTAAGTTTCATTGTTGACCTTGTCCGGATACTTGGGAGTTGTACTTAATAATGTTGCTTGCACACCTTAGTGAAGTAGCAGTGATATTCAGCATTTAGATCACTGTTGCAATAGCTTAAGTTATTTGGGTCAGCCCCCCTGACTAAAATGCATTTCCATTGAACTTTTTTTTTGGATTACCTTTGTTTCTAAGAGACTTTGTGTGCAAATGCCTGTGAACTTTATGTATAGTAAAAAAATAAATAAGCAAATCATTTCTACTTTTAGATAGCATTTTTTTTATAGGTGTGTATGTTTGTGCTTTTGGGGGAGTGTCATTGCTATACTTGCCTCGGTGCCACCTGTTTACTTTTCCTTTTTATCAACTTGTCCAGGCTTCTGTCTCTGCCTTCAAGGTCTCTTTCTCTGCTAACTTGTGGAAAAGCTACTGGTCTCCATTGTTTTACATTCCCGTCTGCAAGAAGAAGAAAGTTGTCCGGGAGTGTTTAGATGTCAGACTGACTGTTCTCAGCCACTGGTGAGTGACAGTGCTGTGGCTGCTCTTGGTTTCTCACATGGCTCATCTCCCCCCTCCTGCCCTCACTGGTGTTGCAGCTGAAGCCACAAAGTACCAGGGGATAGAGTGCAGCTGTAGGGATGCTCTTATTGGTCTCAGGAGAAGGAATGAGTGAAGGTTCTTCACTCAGCCAGGATAAAGAGAGAACCTGAATCTGGAATGGGTATGCCTTCTACGAGCCCGTTGTTTTCCGGGTAGTTTCTCAGGAAAAGTGAACATACTGTGAATATCTTGCAGTCTCCATTGTCTATTTCTGTGGCCAAGGAAGATTTGCTAAGGAGCTCATTTCTGCTTTTTCTCTTGCCTTCTACTTCTTCAGGAAAGAAAATAGATGTTCTTCGTGTTTCACTGTTGCAGTCATCACATTTGGGTTTATCTGCTTGCAGTAGCCCTCAGTCGGCCTGATTAACAAAGTCTTGGGTCCTATGTCGGTTGCTGTCTCCTCTTCCGTGATGTCAGGGGTATAAAACATGCAGCCAACATCATTACATCAGTCTTTCTTGCCGTGCGGTGCCTGAAGCAGAAGCAGTTCGGCTGACTACTGAAATTTTCGTTTTAGTTTCAGAACCAAAGTCTTCAACTAAAAGCTAAGTACCCTGTTGGGGAAACTTTTTCATGCTCTGAACCGATGTCAGTAAAAGTAAATAATTGCATTTCTTGTGGAAAGCAAATACCTCATAAAGATTTTCATTCGTACGGTCTTCCTTGCCTAGGCCCTGACCTCGACGTACCACACTGTCAGTTTTGTGCCTTATTTAAACCACAAACTATCCGTTGTCTGTATATTTTTTTGCTTCTAAATATTTTGGTGCTCGGTTTAATTATCCCGATATGTCTTCGGTAAGCCTTCTGACATTCCGAAAAAACTTAAAGATAAAGACAGAGACAGGCCGCCAAGGCGCCGGTACTCAGTGAGGCACTTTAGCAGCCCCTGATACCCGCTACTTCAGATTTGCAGGGCTATTCTGAGACCCATTCGGAGTCCGGTATGCCGCGAGATGCTTCAACTGTGGAACCTGCTGATGTCTCTACCTTGGATGGGTCCGGAGCCACTCTGCAGGCACCGGCTTCTGAGGGTGTATTCAGGCCTACTGACTTGCATATTAAACAGACACCATCTTCTTCTTCAAGGCCTAAAACTCTATCTATGCCTAGAAAATTGACGCTCAGACCACATGGTCAGGCCTCCATGCCTAAAAAAACAAATGATAAGAATGACTGAAGACCTTATTACTTTAATCAGGGGAAACCAACCTTCCCCCTCTGAGACCTAGGACTGCGTTTGCTTATAATACTTCTGACCAGGATTCTTGAATTTCTGTTTCCTCTGATGAGCACTCCTGCCCCAGCACAGGCCTTTAGCTGTATGTACCTCCTGTACTGGACATTGTTGATGATGCCTTTTTGTAATCTAGCATGACCCCTGACTCTTTACCTCCTGCTCCCAGAAAACCTGATCGATATTGCAGGGTTCCTGACTCTCACAAGTTCCTTTTCAAAAATCCTATTGCGGATCCTGAAACCATTTCACAAGGACCAGAGGACATTAAAGCTTCTACTGCCAAAATCCTACCCCCTCTGATAGAGAATCCAGGGCGCTGGATAGATGGGATAAGAAGGTATACACTAACTTTGGCCATTAGGGCCTTGAATTGCCAGTTTCCTATGTTAAAATAGTAGCATATTGTTGGGTTGCTTAAACAGAAAATGATGATGATTCCTGATTGTGCTAAATATAAGGATTTAAAGGATTTAATGCATTCTGCTGAACAAGTTGGTAAACATACGTTGCAATGTGGTTTTGTTTCACTAGAGGCATCTTGCAGGGCTGCTGTTACTGGGTCTGTACTTAGAAGGCATGCTTGGCTTAAGGAGCAATCCGTACCAGATTGTTAAAGCGCAATTACTGGATACTCCCTTAAATCAGGACCGCCTGTTTGGCAACAAGGCAGAAGAATTTCTTAAAAAGATGGAGGAAAAGCTAAATCTATGCAAACGGTTAAATATTTATTTTACAAGTACAACCTCCAAGATTTAGTATGCCTTTTAGGAATTGTTCCTTTCCTGCCTTTTACAGACCTTCTCAGTCCAAACCCAGATCCAGCAGAGCATCCAGGCTTCAGTCCCAGGGTATGCACAAGACTAAGCACTGGGGGGCCTCTACTTCCAAACTTGGGAGTAATAAAACTCCCCCCTGTGGTAAACTGTTTCAATGATTTATTTTTAAAAACTTCCAAGCACTTATCAACTGTCTGCCCCTTTAGGGGGAAAGATTGCACTTCCTGCAAAGAACTGATGACTCATTACCCAGGACAAATGGGTTTTAAATATAGTGTCCCAAGGATACAGATTTCACTTCCACATGTTACCAACTCCAAGTGGTTGGCCGGATCTACCTCAAAATCAGTGGGCAGAGGTCCAAAAGCAAGTACTCTTTCTCTTAAGCATAGGGGTTATTCATTTGGTACCAGAAGAGGAAAAGGGACAAGGTTTCTACTCGAGACTTTTCCTGGTACCCAGTTAAGACAATTCATGGCGTCCGATCCTGGACCTATCTACCGTGAACACCTTTTTGGTGATTCCAAAATTCAAGATGCTGACTCTTCACTTGCTTCCTATGCTAGGAAAAGATGCCTGGTTGGCAACACTAGATTTAAAGGAAGCATACCCGCACATCCCAATCAGGAAATTATGCAGAAGATGCCTACGTTTCAAAGCAGGCTACGCGCACAATCGGTTTTTCTGCACTGTCCTTACTGTGCCCAGGGTATTCAAAAAGTGCCTAGCTCTAGTCATTGCATTTTGTAGGCAAAGAAATATTCAAATATACCCATACCTGGACTATTGTCTAATTCAGGCAGAAAACCAGGACATACTTTTGAATTGTCTGGCTTTTGTACAAAAGGTGCTAACTTGTCTGGGGCACACCATAAACGAAAAGAAATCACACCTGGTACTCTGTCAACAAATTATATTCCTGGGAGCTAGCTTGACTACAACTTCCCAGATGGCTTTCCTCAAGCCAGAGAAACAAATTCACTTGACAACCTACTTCAAACAAGTGGTCACTAAAACCCTGCTATCTGCAAGGCAAATGCTACAAGGCGTGGGGTTCATGACCTCCTGCATTCTTCTAATTCCATGTACAAGACTGCTTATGAGGAAACTACAATGGTATCTAAAAAACCTATGGTGTCAATATTCTCAGGATCTAGAAGCAATAATTCCTATCATACCTTGCCTATGCCTAGAGTTCCTGTGGTGGGCAGAGGCCTGCCACCAAAACAACGGACTACCATTCACACTACCCCCTGCCGCCCAAACCCTAACAGATGCATCAACTATGCATGGGGGCGAACCTGGCAAGGAAGTGCATTCAGGGCAAATGGAACCCAAGTCAAATGCACCTGCACATCAATCCATCAATCTAAAAGAAATGTTGGCTTTACAGAATGCTCTGACAGCCTTCAAGGACTATATTCTTCCAGGACAATTAATGGTAAAGATGGACAATACCACTGTTATGTGGTACATAAACAAGCAGGGGGGTACACATTCTTACTCCCTCTGCAGACTAGCCGTGGCATTGTGCAACACAGCTTTGAGCTACCAAGTGCATCTACAAGCTCAGTTCCTGCCAGGAAAACTAAATACACTGGTAGACGGACTAAGCAGAAATCTCATGGACCCACATGAGTAGAAACTGGAACCAAGGATTTTCAACATGTTGACAAGCAAATGGGGGAGCCCAGATATGCCCTATATATATATAGAACTGTTTGCTTCCCCCAAGACTATCAATTGGAAACATTTTGCACAAGGACTCCCCACAGACCAGCTTGGAAAGTGGATGCTGTGCCCTTCAGCTGGAAAAACCTAACCGTTTATGCCTTTCCTCCTCGGCCTCTGCTCTCCAAAGTACTACTAAAGATCAACCAAGACAAACCAAGGACGATTTTGATTGCACCAGACTGGCCATGCCAACACTGGTACCCCCTCCTGCTCAGTGTGTCACTGTGGGCCCCATGGCACCTGCCACAGACTCCCACCCTGCTGTCACAGCAGGACAACCAGATTCTGCACCGTCAGCTTCAAACACTGAACCTAGCAGCCTGGCTAATTTACCTAATCTCGCCTTTACCATTCCTCAGTAAACCAGTGATGTGTCATTTTAGAGGCAAGTAGGCCTAGTACTAGAAAATCTTATGCTGAAAAATGGAAAAGATTCTGTGCCTGGAACCATTCTCAAGGGATGAGCACAGCAGTGCCCAATTTACCTCAGATTTTACAGTACTTAACTGAGATGCTTCACGAGGGTCTGTCTTTTTCCTCAAAAATTCAAGCCTCAGCCATTTCAGCTCATTATAACACAGAACCTCCCCTCTTCTCTCATCCACTAGTCAAGCAGTTTCTCAGAGGGGCCAAAAATTTAAGACCACCCAGGAGAGCTCCATCTCCAGCCTGGGACCTTAACTTTGTATTGGAGAAACTCACCCTTCCTCCTTTCAAGCCAGCTGCTACTGCAGATTTAAAATTCCTTTCTTGGAAAACAACTTTACTTTTAGCAATCACTTCAGCAAGAACGGTATCTGAATTACACGCCCTTATGACAGTGGAGCATTTCATCATTTTTCATGCAGACAAGGTGTCCCTCAGGACCAATCCCTCTCTCATGCCAAAGGTGGTATCCAGTGTGGCTCTTAATCAGTCCATTCATTTGCCAACCTTCTTTCCTAATCCACAGAACAAAGGGGAATGGATACTGCACTCCTTAGATGTACACAGACAACTTACATTCTACTTGGACAGGACTAAACCTCAAAGGAAATTTGAACAACTGCTGGTGACATTTGCTGCAGGGACAGAGGGGAAAGGCTATTTCAAAGCAAACCATCTCCAAACGGATAGGCATTACATTCATTTCTGCTATAAGCACCATGGAAAACCTATCCCACAGGAGATCAGACCCCAGTCAACCAGGGCTGCATCTATCTCTACAGCCTTTCTCAGAGACATACCTACCAGGGACATCCTAGAAGCTGCTACCTGGAGTTCTGTACATACTTTCACCAAGTGTTATCATTTGCCAATTTTCTCTAAATCCAGAGCTGGCTTTGCCACTGCAGTCTTGCAGGGCCTTATAGCTGGTCTAATGCTGTCTAAATTCCTCCTTCCATCCTTCGCTTTGGGAATCTACCCAAATGTGATGACTGCAACAGTGAAAGACGAAGAACATAGTACAGTTGTATACACGTACCATAAATGTAGATGTTTGAGTGTATTCAGTGTTGCAGTCCTGGTTACCCTCCCTCCAGCCCCCTGACTTTGTTTGGCTATACCTCTTCTCTCCTTTACAATGCTTAAAAGCTTTTTAGTGTATTTGCTTTTTTGTTGGAGGTATAACCTTGTATATTTATAGATTTAATGGCTTCCCATTAGGGGAACACCTGACATCTGGGGCAAGAAAAACTGATGTAATGACGTCGGCTGCATGTTTTATACCCCTGACAACCTGACGTCATGGAAGAGGAGACAGCAACCGACATAGGACCCAAGACTTTAATCAGGCCGACTGAGGGCTACTGCAAGCAGATAACCCAAATGTGATGACTGCAACAGTGAATACACTCTAACATCTACATTTATGGTAAGTGTACACAACTGTACTTTCCCTCTCTTTCTGATTTTTATTTCTAGTCAGAAGCACAGACAGTGCAGGGAGATGATTCGGCTTTAGGAATTTCTTTTCAATCCGACCAGTCTGATTTTGTGGAATGTATGGCTTCAGATTTCCCCTTTGAAGATGTATCTTTTTCTTAGACTTTATCTAAGATGAGTTTTTTCAGTGGGAGCAGAATGAAATTCCTGTTGCACAGAATGTATTTTATGATTTGTTACATTTGGGTATTCATAGCAGTTTCTCCTGTTTTGCTTGCTTTAGAAATATTTTTTTCACTGCTTCCAGTTTGTCTAATAGTCCGTCTCCTCCTCACTCAAGCCTTGACAAGTTATACAGAATTACCTTTTAGACCCATATAAGTAATTGTTTTCCAACTCGATATTTAATCCAACAGCAATGTCTGTGTTTAAAATTGCTTTTGCTAAATACTGTATTGCTCCTAACCGCAATTCCATCTAAGTAGGATGGGAAAACTTTTGACAAATTGTGGAAAAAAGTGGGTCAGTAGTGCTGCTTACATTTCAGGATTTTAAAATCTCAAGCTCATAGGTTAAAGTATTTAGTGTTATTGTTTGAGAACGTGCAAAAGTTAATTGTAAACTCTTTCCTTCTGAAGGTGAAGTCCCTGAATACCTCACTAACATCTGTTTCTTAAGTTAAGCATGTTTTAAAGTGTGCCTGTGATGCTGGCTGCTGCTTTTACCTCCAGAGCTGCTACTGCTTCTGGGTCAGTAATGAGAATATCGTCTTGGCTTTGTTTTCAAAACACATCCGATGCTGATAAAACTGAAATTTAAATTTTTTCCTTAAGTATGATCTGTTTTTCCCTTCTGCTGCTGAAGCACTCAAAAGTGTGAAGAAAGGGGAAAGTTGATTCAAGGGATGACTCCAATATTTTAGCCTTCTTTCTTTAAGCAAGTAGAAATTTCCTATCCTCTTCAGCTTCATTTTTCATTAAACAATTTAAGCAGCAATGAGCTGAGTTGAACAACAGTTTAAAAAGCAATTGCAAGGAGGCTTAAAAAAGAAAGGAATGTCTCTCAAAATCCAGGAGAGCCCTCCCAGTCAGCATGACTTGTTTGCCATTTCAGGCTTCTCCCCCTTTCCACCCTGACAACCTATCCATATCTCTGAGGTTTAGTCTTCCTTTGTGTTATCAGACTGTGACAGCCAAACGGGCTTTAAATGTAATTCATCAGGGGTACACTTGAGTACTGTTAGCCAACAGGGTGCTGGCGGAAATTGGGCTACTGTTGGCCGAAGGAGAAGAGGAGGGCGAAGGCATGCCCGAAGGCAGGAAGAGAGGAGGAAGGTTAGGAGTGTAGCAGTGAGGGTAGGAACTTTGAATGTTGGCAGTATGATTGGTATAGTAAGAGAACTAGCTGATATGATGGAGAGAAGGAAGGTTGATATATTGTGCGTGCAAGAGACCAGATGGAAGGGAAGTAAGGCCAGGTGTTTAGGAAACTGGTTCAGATTGTTCTATCATGGTGTGGATGGTAGGAGAAATGGGGTAGGGGTTATACTAAAGGAACAATATGCCAAGAGTGTTTTAGACATGAAGAGACTGTCTGACAGAGTGATGTTTATGAAGCTCGAAATTGATGGTGTAATGATGAATGTTAGTGCATATGCTCCACAAGTTGGGTGTGCGATGGATGAGAAAGAGAAATTTTGGAGTGAGTTGGATGAAGTTGTGGTGAGTGTACCCAAGGGTGAGAGACTAGTGATTGGAGCGGACTTTAATGGGCATGTTGGTGAGGTGAACAGAGGGGATGAGGACGTGATGGGGTAGGTATGGTGTTAAGGAGAGGAATACAGAAGGTCAGATGATTGTGGATTTTGCGAAAAGGATGAACATGGCTGTGGTGAATACGTATTTTAAGAAGAGGGAGGAGCATAGGGTGATGTACAAGAGTGGAGGAAGATGCACACAGGTGGATTATATCCTATGTAGGAGGGCCAGTCTGAAGTAGATTGGAGACTGTAAAGTGGTGGCAGGGGAAAGTGTAGTTAAGCAGCATAGAATGGTGGTCTGTAGGATGAAGTTGGTAATCAAGAGGAGGAGGAGGAGTGTGAAAGCAGTGCCAAGGATTAAATGGTGGAAGTTAAAAAAGGGTGATTGTGAAGTGGAGTTTAGGGAAGAGTTAAGACAGGCACTGGGAGGCAGTGGAGAGTTACCGAATAGCTGGGTAACTACAGCAGAACTAGTAAGGGAGACTGCTAGAAAGGTGCTTGGTGTGACATCTGGACAGAGGAAGGAGGACAAGGAGACCTGGTGGTGGAATGAGGAAGTACAGGAGAGTATACAGAGGAAGAGGCTGGCGAAGAAGAAATGGGATTGTCAAGGAGATGAAGAAAGTAGACATGAGTATAAGGAGATGAGGCGCATGGCAAAGAGAGAGGTGGCGAAAGCTTAAGGATAGGGCGTATGGAGAGTTTTATGAGAGATTGGACACTAAAGAGGGAGAAAAGGACCTGTACCAATTGGCTAGACAGAGGGACAGAGCTGGGAAAGATGTGCAGCAAGTAAGGGTGATAAAGGATAGTGAGGGAAAGGTACTCACAAGAGAGGAGAGTGTGTTGAGTAGATGGAAAGAGTATTTTGAGAGGCTGATGAATGAAGAGAATGCGAGAGAGAGAAGGTTGGATGATGTGGGGATAGTGAATCAGGAAGTGAAACAGATTAGCAAGGAGAAAGTAAGGACAGCTATGAAGAGGATGAAGAATGGAAAGGCTGTTGGCCCAGATGACATCCCAATGGAATCATGGAGGTGCTTAGGAGAAATGGCAGTGGAATTTTTAACTAGATTGTTTAATGAAATTTTGGAAAGTCAGAGGATGCCTGAGGAGTGGAGAAAAAGTGTTTTGGTACCTATCTTTAAGAATAAGGGTAATGTGCAGAGCGGCAGTAACTACAGAGGGATAAAATTGATCAGTCACAGCTTGAAGTTATGGGATAGAGTAGTAGAAGCTAGGTTAAGAAGGGAGGTGATGATTAGTGATCAGCAGTATGGTTTCATGCCAGGAAAGAGCACTACAGATGCAATGTTTGCTCTGAGAGTGTTGTTGGAGAAATACAGAGAAGGTCAGAAGGAGTTGCATTGTGTCTTTGTAGACTTGGAGAAAGCATATGACAGGGTGCCTAGAGAAGAGTTGTGGTATTGTATGAGGAAGTCGGGAGTGGCAGAGTATGTAAGAGTTATACAGGATATGTACGAGGGTAGTGTGACAGTGGTGAGGACTGCAGTGGGAGTGACATATCCGTTTAAGGTGGTGGTGGGATTACATCAAGGATCAGCTCCGAGTCCTTTCTTATTTGCAGTGGTGATGGACAGGTTGACAGATGAGATCAGACAGGAGGCCCCGTGGACTATGATGTTTGCAGATGACATTGTGATCTCTAGTGAGAGTAGGAATCAGGTTGAGGAGACTCTGGAGAGGTGGAGATATGCTCTAGAGATCAGAGGAATGGAGGTCAGCAGGGCTAAGACGGAATATGTGTGTGTAAATGAGAGGGAGGGTAGAGAAATGGTGAGGATGCAGGGAGTAGAGTTGGTAAAGGTGGATGAGTTTAAGTATTTGGGATCAACAGTTCAGAGTAATGGTGAATGTGGAAGAGAGGTGAAGAAGAGAGTACAGGCAGGGTGGTATGGGTGGAGAAGAGTGTCAGGAGTGATTTGTGACAGACGAGTACCAGTAAGAGTGAAAGGGAAGGTCTACAAGACAGTAGTGAGACCAGCTATGTTATATGGGTTGGAGACAGTGGCACTGACAAAAAGGCAAGAGTCAGAGCTGGATGTGGCAGAGTTAAAGATGTTAAGATTTGCACTCGGTGGGACTAGGATGGATAGGATTAGGAATCAGTATATTAGAGGGTCAGCTCATGTTGGACAGTTTGGAGACAAAGCAAGAGAGACGAGATTGCGTTGGTTTGGACATGTGCTGAGGAGGGATGATGGGCATATTGGGAAAAAGATGCTAAGGATGGAGCTGCCAGGTAAGAGGAAAAGAGGAAGGCCTAAGATAAGTTTATGGACGTGGTGAGAGAGGACATGCAGGCGGTTGGTGTGACCGAGCAAGATGCAGAGGATAGGAAGAAATGGAAAGAGATGATCCGCTGTGGCGACCCCTAACGGGAAAAGCCGAAAGATGATGATGATGGTACAGTTGACAACAGGAATACCTTCCCATGTTTCAAGGAATTCCTCCTCCTCCTCCTTACATTATCGGCTAGTTATCCTTGTTTTAGCCCATTCTGCATCAGATGTTTGCTGAGGGAGTAACAGAACCAGTGTCCTCCTGCTGGGTGGTCAAAAGCTTTTATTTAAGTATTTTTCTGGTACCAAAGGAAAGATGGAGCCTGGAGGCATGTGCTGGACCTTTCCTTTTTAAATCTTTTGTCAGGATTCCCAAGTTCAAACTTCTTCCCTTTTACTTCTGCTCACTTCTCTAGCTTTCATGGTAAAGCTAGACTTAAAGGACACTTATCACAGTTTGTCTGTTCAAATGTTTTTTTTAACGTTTTATATGTTTGGCTTCCCTTATCAGTTTGTCTACATTTTGGATTTTCTACTGTACTACGAAAACGAGCCTAATCCCAGCAATTGCTTATTTCAGACTTCATGGTATTCACATTTTTTTTATATTTGGATGATTGTTTTGTCTTAATAGACTCTTTCTCCAACTATCCGAGAGTCTTTAGCAACTACTCTCTCCAATTCTCCTTGCCGGCATCTCTCCAGTCTGTCACTACAGTGCTTCAAATCTGGCATAGGGAACAGTATCCAACTGAGTGAAAATGTAAGGTCTGTGGAACTATCACAAGAAACAGATGCTTTCTCATTCCAATGGACATGAATGTTCCTGCATACTTTTCCACCCTTTCCACTGATATCCAGGGTTCTTCTAAAGATACAGAAGAGCTATCCAAAAATTGTGGTGGTGGTTCCATTTTGGCCCAGGTAACAGTGGTTCTTCCTTCTTTTTAACCTGGCCAAGAACAATTGTCACAGGTTTCCCCACAGACTGGATGTGCTTACACAGGACTGGAGTATTTTTGTACACCCCAGTTGGAAAACTCTTCAGCTCACTGCATGGATAATAGAATTTTGATACCTTTTAGCACCTTTTTTTCTAAGGATGTGCAGCAGGCAGTAAAGGTGGTAAAAAGAAAAACTACTACTAGAAAATTGTGCATGTGTAAGTGGAAAAGGTTTTCTAGTCTGTTTCTGTCCAAGAACCAGGACCGTCTTCATTTCCAGTTGCCTGTGGTGGTTGATTTGTGTGAGCTACTGGTCTCTGGCCTTTTGTGTTATTCTGTCATTTGTCACTTATTGGCATATTTTCTGCTTGTCTGCCCTTTGACCCTTTCTGGGTGATCATTGTACTGTATTACTTCTCAGACTCTGTCATCGTCTATCTCTGCAAATTGCCATTGTGGCTGTTTTCTTGGCTAAATTAGCAAGAGAGAGAGTGACCAACATGTCACATCTTTGTAGACAGAGTATGTTTAGCTGCTTGCCATTGCTATATTTAATAAAGATTATCACCTTGGTGTGACCTTTGATATTGGAATGGAAATAGATTTTTCTGGAACCCTTCAGCTAGTTTGCTCATCACTTGTCTTCATTTTCAGAACCCTCCTCTCTATGTGAGTGGTAATGTGAAAGAGAGGGATAATTTGGTATTATTCCTTAGTAGGCATTACATTGGTAAAGCACGAAGTCGTGGATAGTGTTTTGTTTATTTTTGCGTAATTTCTCAGAGGATTGCCAATGCCTGGAAAAGTTGATCTCATTTTGAAATAAACTGGTTGTAAATGATTTGTATTCTTACACCACTTAACCTGATGCAGAGTTGCAAAGCCTTTGACATGTTAGAACTATTAATGATGGATGGCTGTCATACCTCTCAACCTCTTAGCACAAGAATGTTGTACAAAGCCAAAAAGTGGTGGTGGGGTAAAGGCCCGGAATTGGGGACAGATTTTAAATATTGTTGTTACAAACTTAGAAAGTTGTTAGAATAACAGTTTGTTATTAGCATGTATTTTTTGAATGATCTGAAGTCTGAAACTCATATGTGTGACTATTTAATGACTGCAGTTCGTAATGATTTGTCAAATAACACAAATTTCATGAAGGGCATACTAAGTATATGAAACAAAATCTAGGCATCTTGAGGTGTGATGACCATTAATAGTTCTGCCAATTTGAAATCTCTTGCAAAAATTGAAACCCTCCCAGACCCAAAGTTTATCTCTATTAAAATGACTTGCTGCAGTTTTTAAACTTTGTAGGAGTTGAGCAGGCAACCTGGTCTCATGGTTTAACATTTTGATCTGAAGTTGTTGTCTTCATTTGTCCTTCAACCTGTGGGTACCCTGATCCGACTCGGCCGCATTTCCAGCATCTGATCCAAGCTCTTCCCCTACCCATGATACACCTGTCTTCCTCCTCCCTTCAGATTTTGTGTGCCACTTCTGCATAAGCATCATGATCCACTGCTCTGAGCATCTTTTCTGGGTAAGTGAACTTTTTTTTTGTGGGTCTACGTCTCTGTCTAGTTTCTGTCTTTCTATCTATCTCACCACTTCCCCTCCGCGTTCTCATCAATGATAACAAAAAAAAAAACTTTTCTGTTGCTAGGTGTGTGTGCATGAGTGTGTTTGGGTTTGAGCCTCGACCTCCTTAGATATGTCAGAGACTCCCAAACTGGGATTTCGTAAATGCACAGTGTGTGGCCAATAGCGTTCCCCAGCTCATGGCCACAATATGTGTGTTGAGTGTTTAGGTGTAGCTCATCTGGATTCCTCCTGCTTGGTCTGCACAGGGTTCAATCCTCGTGCTTTGATTGACAGGAGGAACAAACTGATACTCAAAGGCCTTCTCCACCCCACCACCGCGGCCCAGGGCTCTAGTTCTTCCATCTCCACCCCAGCCTCTGGGACTCAACCTCCCGCTAAGAGGACTAGGGACGAAGGCATACATAAGCATAGGGACAAACCTAGGAAGTGGTCCCCTGACCTCTCGTCCTGCTCAGGTCTCCCAACCAAAATCAGCTGTGCTCCGAGAATGGAGTCCCCTCACTTCTTCCCGGAGCCAGAAGTGCCTTGGAGCTGATCCCCGGTCTCTGCTTCCCTGCACTGCCTCTCTAGGCTGGTGTCTGTGGCCTCCTCATCCAGCTCCACCTATAGTCTTTTTGAAGCAGAGGTGGACAGGATGATGCAGAGGTTCTCCTCCGGAGCAGGGAGCATGCAGTCCAGCTTACCTCCAATTACTCCATCTCCGATCAGACCCCCGGTTTTGGAGTTCTCGGATCCGAGGACACACTGCGTCAAGGGGTCGGTGCCAGCGGTACCTGGTACCTCGACACTGGCCGGTACCTTGGGTGGATCAGATCAGACTAGCTCGGATCTGTCCGGCTTTTAGAGCTGTAAACTCAGTGCCGGATCTGAGGGAATGGTTTCGGCTCAGAGTTTTTTTTTAGAGTAGAGCCTTCCAGTCGGAGTCTCGGCACCTGGAGGTTTGGCTCTGGCTCCCCCATTGATGCAGAGGGTTGCGGACCAGTCTGTAGTCACTTTTCAGACTGTTTGCTCTCCTCCTGCCTTTGATGTGGTAGAGAGGGTTCTCTCGATCCCATTGAGACCCTTGATGATCTCTTCTTAGGAGTCCACCCTAACTCTCTCTGTTTCTGTTGTGGATTCCACCATCCTGCTACCTCAGGGACAGCCTGCTGCCTCTTCACCCCAGAGAGCTTCCGCATGGGAGCAGCCAGACATTTGAGTCCTCCCCAGAGACTCCCTGAGGAGGTACCTTGAAAGCATACATGCAAAAGGAGGCACATCATGGAGATCCTTGGCGAGAGGGGATGTCTGCCCAGAATCCCAGCCTGGATGAATCAGTGTTCCTGAAGGCATTTGGCGCAGGATCCTCTTCATCCTCCATGTCCCTTCCCATGGATCCACTGGTGGATCTAATTACATCTCTGGCATGGAAGGAGCTGGACACAGTGGAGCTGATCCCCAAACGCCCTGACAGGGTATTGAGAGCTCCTTCAGATAGGACCTACTGGACCAAAGGATCCCCCCATTGATGCCATGGTAGTGGCAGTGGCCACTAAGAAGGAGCTTGTGCAGTGGAGCTCCACAGTCCATCCGCCAGACTGAGAGGCCAGAACAGTGGACCACTTTGGGAAGCTGGTATATGCTTCATCCATGTTTCCTGTGTGTGCACTGAACTATATGGCACACATAATTAGACTCTAACGAGACCTAGTCAAGGAGATCGCGGAGTCTACCCCAGGGTCTATGATGGCGAAGGACAAGAAGGTTTTATCTTCTCACATGATCACCCTCATGTCAGTTGCTAACACCTCTATGTGGCTTCCCTCTCATGCTACTGAAGGTGCTACTAGAGCTGCTGGGACAGGCATTGCCATCAGGCATCATGCCTGGCTCCAGCTCTGTCCTTTCTCCGAACCCTTTAAGGCGTCTTTTACTAGCGCCCCGTATGATGGTTCCACCCTGTTTGGAAAGATAGTACACAACACTCTTGTCCAGAGCAAGAAAGACGGGAAGACTCTGCCATCGGTAATCTGCTTCTCCACGCCCCCAATGAACCTTTTCTAGGAATCACCGGGGGGCAACGAAGATGTAGTTCCGAAAATCTCTAAGCACTACTCCCAGGATGCTCAGGACTCTGCCTTCCCCTAGCGACAGGGGGATTCGATAGATGCCGTCCCTGAGGTAGAAGGGGGTCTCGAACATTTCCCGGAGACACCTGCACAGCAGCCCTGAAGGTTTGCTTGGCTGCTCTGCTCTGGAGGTAGTTGGGGAATGCCTCTCACTACACCCAACAGCCTGGGAGTCTATCACAGATGATCGTTTGGTGTTGCGGATCTTATCCAGAGGCTATTCAATCCCCTTCATTCATCCACCACTCCCGCCCAAACACCTCCCGGACATTCCACCCGTGCAAAGGGAGTAGGCAGCATTGGAAATAGCAAAGCTGCTAGAAAAACGAGTCATCCAGCCTGCCTCCCTAGGCCAGTCCGAATTAGGCATCTATTTCAGATTCTTTTTAGTGCCAAAAAAAAGGGGGATTTAAAACTCATTCTAGATCTTTCCACCTTAAATTCATCAGTTGTCAAGGCGAAATTCCCGATGGTCACTCTTCAGTCTATCTTGCCCTTCCTGCAGGAGAAAACTGGATGTGCTTGGTTGACCTCCAGGATGCATACTACCATATCAAGGTGGATAGGTGCTCTCGGATGTTCCTCAGCTTCCTGCTGGGAGCCAGCCATTATCAGTTCAGAATGCTCCCTTTTGGTCTCACCACAGCCCCCAGGGAGTTCAACAAAGTGATGGGAGTGGTAGCAGCTCACGTGAGTCTGCAGGGCTTCCAGGTCTTCCCTTACCTGGATGATTGGCTCCTTTCTGCCCCTTCCAGGCATAGACTCTGCCAAGCAGGGGATTCACTCCTTCAAATAGCCCATCAGTTGGGCATAACCATCAATCTCAGCAAATCCCTACTGACTCCAGTTCAAGTTCTAGATTTCATTGGGGTTTTGTTGGACACAACTCGGACCAAGGCTTTTCTAACAGACAAAATTCAGACCTTGAAACATCACTTCGTATGTATCCTTCAGGCCCAGTTGCCGATCGCAGAATTGATCTTACAGGCGTTGGGGTCTATGGTGGCCATTATCACCCTCCTGCCTGCAACTCACTTGCATGTGAGGGTACTGCAGTGGACTCTGGTGGTTCTGTGGTCATTGCTAGATCTTCTGTTGTCTAACCTGATTCACGTATCTCGAGTGTGCAAGGAATCTCTTTTGTGGTGGAGTCATTCCCCAGATCATCTCCGGGGCCATCCATTTATTCTGCTGGCCCCCTCGGTTACGGCGACTACGGACGCCTACCTACTCAGGTGGGGGGGAGGCGGCATTATTTGGGAAGGACAGTCCAAAGCATGTGACCCCCCCTCCCCCCACGAGACTCTATGGCATATCAACGTCCTGGAGAGGAGGGGGGGGGTGCTCCTAACGTTGCAAGCTTTCCATACCCATCTTCATCTCAGGATGGTGGCCATCTGTTCAACATGCCAGTTGTCTGGTACATCAGCAAACTGGGGGGAACCAGGTCTTTACCCCCTGTATCGCGACGCCATGAGTGTGTGGGAGTGGGCGATATCCACTGGCCATTTTTCTGGTAGCAACACACATTCCGGGGAGGTCAGACATTCTAGCAGACAGGCTCAACAGGTCTGTTATGTTGCCTCATGAGTGGTCTCTGAATCCTTCAGCAGCAAAACAGATCTTTCTAAAGTGGGGTCAGCCTTGATACAATCTCTTCGCCTCTGTTTCCAACGCAAAGTGCAGTGTGTTTTTTGCTCTGTACCCCCCACAGGGGGAAGCCCCCCTGAGATGCTCTGATTCATGCTTGGCCCTGTGGTCTTCTGTATGCTTACCTTCCACTTCCTCTGATTCCGAAATTCCTTCAGAAAGCTCGCAGGCTGGGGAGCTCAGTCATCCTTATTGCCCCATTCTGGCCTCGCCAAGTCCGGTTCCCATCACTGTGGCCTCACGCAGTGTGTCCTCCATGGACGTTTGATCCAGTTCCAGACCTAATTTCTCATCCCTCAGGGATACCTCACCCAGACCTGGGCTGTCTGAAGCTCACCGCTTGGCTTCTCCGGTTCCCATTATAGTCAGGACGCCAAGGCCATCCTCACCGGTCAGATATTAGTTGCGACTCATAAAGCTTCCATTCGGAAGATTTATTCCAGCAAGTGGAAGCATTTTGCTATGTTGGCCTGTCAACAGGATCTAGATCTTTTTACTGCTCCAATTCCAGTGATTCTTGAATTTTTGGCAAGCATTTTTCACCGATGTAACAGTTTTTCTACAGTCAAGGTCCAACTGGCAGCTATATCTAATTTTCATGTAGGTGACAACATGGCCTCTCTAGCTTCTTCCAAGCTTTGCAAGGCCTTTCTGCAGGGTACCTTCTTGCTTCTGTCACCAATTAAGGATCCAACTCCTCCTTGGGATCTTACGCTGGTTCTGCAAGCACTTGTTTCTTCCCCCTTCGAACCGGCAGGTTCAGTTGATTTACAGTTTTTGTCTTGGAAAACTCTCCTTGTTTTCTTTCTCTGTTTTCAAAACAGAGGGGAATAGAAATTACATTTGTTGGATGTTCGACAATTACGTTTTTATTTGCATAGAGCCAAGTTTTTCCGTAAGTCTGACCCAACTCTCTGTTTCTTAATTCTAAGCCCTTTTTAGGGAAACCAGAAGTGAAAGTTGCCATTGCTCGTTGGATTTCCCAATGTATTGTATTGCCCTGGCATATTCAACTAGAGGTCTAACCCCGTTAGGACATGTTAAAGCGCATTCAGCTAGATCTATGGCTACTTCAGCTGCCTTCTGGTCCAGACATTCACTAGGTGATATTTGCTGTGCGACTACTTGGGCATCTTCGCATACTTTCGTTTCACACCATAAGTTGGACATTCTATCCAGGAACAGGGCGTCCTTTGGCTTCGCCATGCTCCGGAATATCCTTCCATGAGGGCCTCCCAGGTGTGTTGGCAGCTGGGGACTCTGTCCCACAGGTTGAAGGACAAATGAAGACAACAACTTCAAATTAAGACGTTGTGTACGCAATGTAATGTTCCATCCGAGTTGTTGCTGTTCATTTGTCTTCAACCATCCATCCCTACTTCCCCCTGTCATTTTTTTTGTGGCTGCATGGTGGTCTGGATAGGAGAGGTATAGTCACCACCTTGGCATTCATTTATTATTCTCTTTATATCTGGATACCTATGGCTATGATGCAAGTCCTTGTGTCAGATGGGGCTGCTAGAATTAGCAGCAAAATCTGTCTGAAGGGAGGAGGAAGACAGGGGCATTATGGGTAGGGGAGGAGCTTGGAGCTTTGATCAGATGCTGAAAATGTGGCTGAATCAGATCCGAGTACCCACAGGTTGAACATTGCTAGTAAACAAAAAGCAGCATTTACTGATGTTTGTATGGTAGACAGAGTGTTATTCCAAAGTGTCTGTTTTTTTCTGAGTATATTGGATGCGGTTCTAATATGGTCTTACTTTGATTTAGCATGGAGACACCAGAGAATGAACTACTGAATTCTGTCTTCTTTTCCTTTTCTGTTTAACATATGGGTTCCAGTGCTTTGGGATTCCCTCTGTTTGTGTTGCTACCTGGGGAGTTGATGTAAATTTTTTTGGCTTTTTAATGTTAACAGGATACCACCTGCATGTCCATTATGAGGATGTAGTCAGTGTGTTGAATTCCTTCCTTGCTGCTATCAGGATATGAGTGATAACTAGGTTGGAAGTAGATAATCCTGGCAAATGAAAAGCCGTGATTTTTGTAGTTCAGCATTAGAGGCCTGTCAGGCTCCCAGCTTTTCTCTTTGACAAATAAAGAGGTTAGACCTATAGATAAGCTGAGCTATGTGGGTGGTTGTGTTCCACTTACACTCTTAAATCAGGTGTGGGCCTTCATCTGGCCATTCTTTGCTCATCTTAGAAATCTCTGCAAAATGAAATGCTTAGTAAACTTCCTTGTTTTTTTTTTTTTTTTTTTTTTTTTTTTATTTAGGCACAATCAATATATTACTTGGTTAGTGCTTAAAGATATTTTCCATATAGATTACTGTGCAATAGTCCTTACTATTATGTATTTGGCCAAATGAAGGCCCGACTGATGTCCAGCCAGGCTTACAGAGCTCAGCATCCTTCATCTTTTAGGGGTGGTGAGATGTCAGGATGTTCCCTGTATAAAGCTGAGGTCTACCCATGCCATTTGTGATCATTCTTAATATAGAATACAGCATGGCCATTAAGTTGTTTGGATTCTTGTTTGGCCTGCTCCAGAGCTCAGTTAAGATAAATTCTCCATTGGGGTGATTTTTTGTTGTTGTGCATTGAGATTAGCATTGTGGTGTCTGGTTATACTTTACCATATGGCTGCTCCTAAGAAAGAAGGCTGGTGCTGTTGAGAGAGATGGATTGTACATAAAGACTTTCATAGCCCTCATATAATTTGCTCAAGTCCAGAGCATGATATTGAGAGTTGTAGTATTTGCCTTAGTTGTTTTCCCTCTTTAACACTATTAGAAGAAAGGTGTGTTTTCTTCAGAACTATTTGAATAGGAAGAAGTTTGAGACATATAGTTGTACTACCATGATATATTCCAGTTTATCCCTGACCTTGGATGTCTCCCTTAAGAAACAGGTGGAAAAGCAAACGAAGAAGGCAACCAGGGACTTGGGACATGTGACTGTGGCATCTGATATATCTGCTTGGCTAGAGGATACAGGCTCCATTGAGATTTTTGCAGCATCTGGACCATGTATCTGTGGTACGCTAGCTCATTGGCAATGCACTTTTGGAGGTTCTCATCCTGCCAAGCCAAGAATTCTTTTTTGGGCTTCAAACTGATTGCGTAGTTTTGGACACTGATTGCCAATGTGTGCATGTCATTGTTTTAGAAAGGGGGAGAATAGTTAATGCACTGTTTCACTTGGAGGGGACATCTGAAAATAAGGCATAGAGGTCTGGGAATTCTGTCATTAGGCCCATACCTTCATGGTGGTAGTCCCACTCAAAAGGCCACAAACACTTAAACGCAGGGTGCCCACTTTCATCTTTTTGCAGTTCACAAGGCCCCAAGCAGCTGGTATGCATCACTCCCTTGCTGAAGCTGTTTGCCAGGAATGTTTTCCCTTGGCTCAAGGACTGTTTCATGCCCTGCAGAGACTACAGCCAAGTGGAAATCAACCTTAAGAGTCTGGAGTCTCCAGTGCCAAAGAAGAGGGAGAACACTTTCCAGAAAGTGAGGGAAAAAGAATTGGACTTTTCCTCCCAAATGTCATCCTCCCTAGAGTATGGCCTGGAGACTGACACCATGTTCTCTACTTCGTACTTGGTGGAAATATCCTTGTAGAGTGAAAGACCACTTCAAATAGGAAGCCACCTGAGAGGTATGGGATGCACAGAAAAGGCATTTTAATGTGCCTCTATATTAAATAACTGAAGAGGCATTTCAGTGAACACCTCTTCCATGACAATGAACGAATACACTAAACTGCAATCATTCTGAACAGCAATTTCTTTCCGTGGGAAAGAAATTGCTTGGCCATCCCCATAAGTTTGCCGTTTTCCCCACTGTAGTGCGATCTCTGAGTTGGTATATTTAGTTGGGGGGGGGGGGAGGCACAGCCCCCCACTTTGTTTCTAATGATTTTTTTTTGTTTTTAGACACGCGATCTCTATCCCAGGGAAAGAAATCGCTGATGTCAGTGTTCACGGTTTTATGCATTTGCTGTTTGTGTCACGGAAGAG
>NC_056739.1:206752594-206772336 GCF_019279795.1 Protopterus annectens | reverse complement strand
GTTTTGGTTGAAGCAAAGCCCTTCGAACAGGGCTGGGGGGGTTTGGGGAATTTAAACAGTGATGAATTATATGGTCTATGGCAGAGTATGTTTCAGAAGCCTCCTTAACCACTAAGAGACTATGAGGCAATGGCAGACCTAAAAGTGGTAAGATTAGCTCAGAACTTGTCAAAGTGGAAGCTATTCTAGCATGGCTTACCCCTGTTACAAAAAGCAGGTGAGGGCATTCTTGGGGGACAGCAAGGCATTATAGAAAGTTCATTCCCAATTATAGTACAGTAGCTGCTCCTGTCACAGACCTGACAGGTAGTGTGGACCCCAGCCTGTGAACAGGCATTCCAAAAGCTTAAAGGGGCTTTGGGAGGGCATCCTGTGTTAGCTGGTCCATATTACAGCAAAGAATTTGTTATGCAGGTGGATGCTTCAAACCATGTGGTGGGGGTTGTACTCAGCCAAGTTACCTCTGAAGAAGACTAGCACCCAGTTGTTTATCTCGGCTCTAGACTCCAATCCAGGGAGGAATGTTATGCTGCTGTGGAAGAAGGATGTCTAGCCATAGTATGGGCACTGCAGAAACTTCAGCCTTTATCTATATGGAAGAAAATTCACTTTGGTTATAGACCACAATCCCTTAACATAGCTATATAGTCTACCAACATAATGCCAGGTTACTAAGGTTGGACCCTAGCGTTGCAGGCATATGACATGACAGTACAGCACCATAGTGGGATCAATAATGCCAACGCAGAATGACTCTCAAGACAGGTTGTAGTTTAAATGTGTTCCCAGGCAGGCCCATTTCTCTAAAGCAACGTTTTTCCAGGGTCACTTGAGAAACTTGCTTGTGTCTTCAAAGGGGGAGGAGATGTGATGACGTGGGGTGTTGCCGTCTTTGCCGGGCAGAGTGGGGCACTGCATGTGTGGCATGTGCCAGCATGGTTGCCTGGAGTTTGTGGAGAGTTTTTTTGTCTTTTGGCTGTCGCACTGATTTGTGCAGAGGCTTGTGTAAAAAATGTGTAAACAGTGTCGTTATAACTGTGTATGTTTAAACAAAGAATTGTTCTATAGCTTTCAGATACTGCAACAGATCTTGGCAAAGCTCTGAGTATGTATTGTACCAGAGTCAGGTGATCAAAAGTGATGTCATTCCATAACCAGCAGTGAGAGGTTGGAACTCTCACAGCTGTGTGTTTTGTTTTCTTTGGAACCTGTTATAAAGATCTATGATGGTTAGTTGAGTTCAGTTCAGTTTGAAGCTCATCATCTTGCCTTATGGAAGTAAGCGTCTCAGCATCTTATCTTGCCTTGCTGCATTAAGTTAATTAGGGAACAGTTATTCTTCAGACAGTCAGGAAATACTGTGAGATTAGTTAAGTATTCTTCTGCATCTGTGTGATTCTGTCCAACTGTGTTTTTATTTCTCTTGTGATTGAAACTCTGGTATTTATGTGCATATTATACTGGACTGAAAATTAGTACTATATTCGTGTTTTTGTTTTTAGTCATGCAAGACAATTTATGGTCTTTCATAACCCAGTCATTAGAACTGCAACATTTAGAGGATGGTTATCTTTTTACTCGACTTCCCAAAGGCTACTTGTGGGTTCTAAGTTCTGACTGGTTTCTGTTTTGCCTTACTTGAGCTTCTTCTTCAAAGAGGCTCCAGCAGGAAGGAGCTGCATTGATGGAACCTCTTTTTGAGATTGATGTGTGACTTCTGATGCACAGATGCGACTAGATATTCCTGGAAATGTGTTTCAGGAACATGACCTATTGTCTGGATGTTTTTTTTTTATTATACCTGTTGAGTGTGACACCCTTGAACATATGTAGTATTACAGTAAGCACCTTATCCAAACATCCTTTACAGTACTGTATTTTGGAAGGCTGTTTGGTCTTTTGTTGGAATTATATGGCTAGTGATTTATGGGCAGGGGTTCATTTGCTTTGTATGCTTATTGTAGCATAAACTTGAGTGTCTACAGGACCAGTGGGAGATGATTCAGTGCCTTCTGTGATGCTTCTATTAATATAGACGGCAGAAGCACAATGATAGTTTCCCATGTTGCTTCTGTGATTGTTGTAACCTGTGAGAAATTGTGTAGGGTAGTCATCCATGAGAACATTTTCATGCGTGACCCATAAAACCTTTTCTGACAGCTTCATAAAAGCATGTCATACAAACGTAGAAATTGATGCCTTGCTGATACTACTTTCTTCTACTCCCAGTGTACCATACTGTGTATACTTTGTAAATCTGTTCACTTCATTAACTTCCAAGTGTTAGTTAAACTTGAAGATACTATTCCATTTTAGCGGTTTCGTACTAGCTTTAATGGAAAACTTGAGTAGGAATTTGAGCATTTGTGTTTTTGCCAGTATAATGTGTTGGTTAATGCAATGAGCTGTGAACAGTGCATGCTCTACAGACTTTTGTTTCACGTGAATGATGTTCATCGTGTTACCCTGCTTCAGTCATCACACTTGGGTTATCCTGCCATCAGGCGGTCCCGCGGTCGGCCTGAATTCCAAAGTCTTGGTCCGGCGTCTGTTGCTGTCGCTTCTTCCCTGACGTCAGTGCACCAGGGGTATATAAGAGGCATCTGACGCTATATTCTTCAGTCTTTCTTGCTGTGCGGTGCCCGAAGCAGAAGCAGTTCGCAAGTGCCGGTCGGCCGACACCTGAGATTTTCGATTCGAATTTCAGTCCGAAGTCTTCAATAAAGCTAAGTACCCCATTGGGGAACCTTTTCTTGCCTCAGTCCGATGTCAGAAAAAGTTAACAATTGCATTTCTTGTGGGAAGCAAATACCTCATAAGGACTTCCATTCCTATTGTATTCCTTGCCTAGGCCCAGGCCACGACGTCACAGGTTGTCGGTTTTGTGCTAGGTTTAATAAACGAACTATCAAACACCGTTTTGACTTCGCACGACATTACTTTGGTAGAAAATTTAATTATATCATGCCGTCGGAGCAGCCGACGACTGGCATGCATAAAAAATGCAAGGATAAGGACAGGCAGCCTAGGAACAAGCCAGACTCCGAGGCCTCTGCTGGGCCTGTCGCCGGTTCTCCAGTTTTCAGTGAGGTGTCTACGCAGCCCCTGACGACTGCTGAACTGGTACCCCAGACAGCTGCGGATTCTCAAGCAGAGTCTACTAGGCCGACGCAGCCATCTTCATTAGGCCCTTCCGACGCCAGAGCAGAAGTAGACCCCGGTGCAGTGGAAACACCTTCGGTTGCAGAAGGTGTCTTCAGACCGACTACATTCACCATTAAATCTTATTCTAAGCTTAAAACTCCTTTAAAACCAAAGAAGACTGTACATCAGTCTACAGTTCAAGGCCCCATGCCTACGAAACAGATGCTTAAGATGGCTGAAGATTTGATTACCCTAATCAGGGGTTCCCATCCCCCTCCTGATAAAAGACCAAGACAAGAGGAGGATTATGCTTCCTCTGACCAGGTTTCAATTTCCTCAGATTCTTCTGAGGAACAGGATTACACTTTTCCACCTTATGAAGACTCTGATGCTGAAGACTCTATTCCCTCAGCATCTCCCCCTGAAGACTACTCCTTTGGGGAAACTTTACATACCATGAGGGAACATTTCCACTGGGAAGGCCAGGACTACTCTGATTCTAAGAAAAGGCTCTGTGAGTTCCTTTTACTACCCCAGCACAGACCTCTTGCTATCCCTCCAGTTTTAGATATTGTGGATGATGTTTACTTGGAGTCTAGTCTAAATCCAGACTCTCTACCTCCTGCTCCAGCCAAACCAGACAGATACTACAAAGTACCTGACTCTCACAAATTCCTTTATAAAAGCCCTGTGGCTGACCCAGAAACAATTTCCCAGGGTCCTAAGGGAGCTAAAGCTTCTATGGCTAAAAATCCTGTGCCCTCTGAAAGGGATTCCAGTGCCCTAGATAGATGGGGAAAGAAAATATACACCTCGGCAACTTTGGCTATGAGAGCATTAAATTGTCAGTTTCACATGCTGAAATATCAGCAATTCCTAATGTCTCAATTAAAACAAAAAATGAGTACACATACTGAACAGTCTGACTTCAAGGAAATGCAGGATCTGTTGCATGCAGCTGAACAGGTGGGCAAACATTCTTTACACTACGGATTTGATTCATTGGAAGCTTCCTGTAGAGCAGCTGGTTACTGGCTCTGTCATACGTAGACATGCTTGGTTAAAAGAACAAACCCTTCCTGATCATGTTAAAGCAAAATTATTGGATGCACCTTTACAGCAGGATGTATTATTTGGTGTCAAAGCAGAAGAGGTTTTAAAGAAAATGGAGGATAAGGCAAAGTCTATGCAGATGGTCAAGGATTTTTTGCAGGTACAACCCCCTCGTTTCAGCAGAAATTGGCCAACAAAAAACTGGTCCTTTCCAGCTTCTGACAGATCACAGAGGGCAAATACAGACGCCTAAGGGGCAGAGGTCAGTCACAAGGCCCTTACAAACCTCGCCAATGGAGTACTGCTACCCAGAAAGGAGGAGAAGACAGGCCCCAAGCTAACAGAAGACAAACACAATGACTCAATCCTCAAACTACCAAGCAAATCTCTCCTGGCAGCTCCCTTGGGAGGAAAATTAGCATTTTTTGCAGACAACTGGCACATCATCACAAAAGACAAATGGGTCCTAAACATCGTCTCTCAAGGATACAGATTCCACTTTCATACCTTACCAAGGATAAAAGGAATGCCAAATCTGCCACCAAATCAATGGGCAGAGGCACAAAAACAAATTACAGCTCTCATAGACATGAGAGCCATTCAACAGGTACCGACACAGGAGCAAGAACAAGGATTTTACTCAAGACTTTTTCCAGTCCCAAGAAAGGATAAAGCATGGAGACCCATTCTGGATCTTTCAATTCTGAACACCTATCTACAAGTACCAAAATTCAAGATGCTAACACTACAGCAGCTTCTTCCCATGCTGGGCAAGAATGCTTGGCTAGTAACATTGGACCTCAAGGAGGCATACCTGCGTGTCCCTATCAGACAAAATTGCAGAAGATACCTCCACTTCATTGCAGGTTCAATGCATTATCAATTCTCTGCACTGCCCTTTGGCTTATCTACTGCACCCAGGGTCTTCACAAAATGCCTGGAACCAGTAATTGCATACTGCAGACAAAGAGGAATTCAGATATACCCATACCTGGACGACTGCCTTATTCAAGCAGAAAGCAAGGACATTCTTTTAAAGCATCTGGCATTTGTCAAACACCTTCTAAGTTGCCTAGGGTACACAGTAAACAAAAAGAAATCAAAACTAGTGCCCTCACAAAACATAATATTCCTGGGTGCCAGCTTGAATACAACGGCCCAGATGGCTTATCTCATGCCAGACAAACAACAACAGCTGACTCAATATTTCAAAATAATGGCAACAAAGACCGAACTCCCTGCAAGAAAAATTCTGCAGGCCTTGGGATTCATGGCATCTTGCATACTACTAATACCATTTGCAAAACTGCACATGAGGAAATTACAATGTTACCTGAAAAGCATATGGACTCAGCACAGCCACAGCTTGGAAACAGTGATACCACTCATTTCCTGCCTTCAACAGGAGTTTCTGTGGTGGGCACAGGCATGTCACCTTAACAAGGGTCAGCCTTTCACCTTACCCACAGCCAGCAAACTATGACAACAGATGCATCGGACTATGCCTAGGGAGCACACATGGCAGGACAGTGCATTCAGGGCAAATGGACTACAGATCAGAGGCATCTGCATATCAATCAAAAAGAAATGCTAGCAGTACAGAATGCCCTAACAGCTTTCAAGGACCTCTTACACCCAGGACAACTAATAAAAACGGACAATACCACAGTAATGTGGTACTTAAACAAGCAAGGGGGCACACATTGCTACCCTCTATGCAGGCAAGCAATGACCTTGAACACTGCACTGTCTTACCAGGTTCAATTGCAAGCACAATTCCTGCCAGGAAAGAAAAACACATTGGCAGACGACCTAAGCAGAAACATCATGGATCCACACGAGTGGAAACTAGATCCACAAGTATTTGCAATGATAGCTCAAAAATGGGGACGCCCAGACATAGATCCGTTTGCCAACCCCCAAAACTACCAACTTCAAAAATTTTGCACAAGGACATTCCATCCACAAGCTTGGAGAGTGGATGCCCTCTCATTCAGTTGGAAAACATTAACAGTGTATGCCTTTCCTCCACTGCCTCTTCTAGCAAAGGTACTGCTGAAAGTCAGATTAGAGAGGCCACAAGTGATACTCATTGCACCAGACTGGCCACGTCAGCATTGGTATCCAATTCTAAGGAACATGGCCCACGGCCCACCATGGATTTTACCACAGATTCCTCACCTGCTCACCCAGCGAGACAATCCGATTCTACACAGCCAGCTCAAGACTTTAAACCTGGTTACATGGCAAATTACCTAAACAACCAGCCAACACCTCTATCCAAAGCTGTTATGGATGTCATTCTGGAGGCCAGGAGGCCCAGCAGCAGGAAAACCTATTCAGACAAATGGAAAAGATTTTGCACCTGGAACCAGGCTAAAGGCCAAAATCCCCTTGATCCAAACATTCCTCAGATTCTACAATATTTAACTGAGATGTTGCACAAAGGACTTTCCTTTTCATCTATTAAGATCCACGCCTCGGCAATTTCAGCTCATAACAACACAGATCCTCCTTTATTCTCACATCCACTCTTAAGGCAGTACCTCAGAGGGGCTAAGAACATAAGACCACCAAGGAGAGCACCAACACCTACTTAGGATCTCAACTTTGTTCTGGAAAAGCTTACACTGCCGCCCTTTGAGCCAGCTTTTTCAGCCGATTTAAAATTTCTTACATGGAAAACTAGCCTGCTACTAGCAATAACCTCAGCTAGAAGAATCTCAGAGCTACAGGCACTAATGGCAGTGGAGCCTTTCCTCATTTTTCATTGAGAGAGTCTCTCTACGAACTAACCCTTCCTTTATGCCAAAGGTGGTATTCAGTGTGGCCCTTAACCAAACCATTCATTTGCCCACCTTTTTCCCAAATCCCCAGAACAAAGGAGAAAGACTCCTGCACTCTTTGGACATTCACAGGCAATTACGTTACTACTTCGATAAAACTAAGGCTTTCAGAAAAACTGACCAGCTCTTTGTAGCCTATGCTACAGGATCACAAGGAAAAGCTATCTCAAAACAGACCATTTCTAAATGGATAGGACATTGCATACGTTTCTGCTACACAAATCATGGGAAACCGATACCTGCTAACATTAGGTCCCACTCCACCAGGGCTACAGCTACATCAGCAGCCTTTCTCAGGGGAGTGCCAACCAAGGATATTCTGGAAGCTGTAACTTGGAGTTCAGTGCACACCTTCACCAAACACTATCACTTACCTCTATATTCTAAGACTAGAGCTGGTTTTGCCACTGCAGTTTTGCAGGGCCTACTAGCTTCTTCTAACCCTGTTTAACTCCACCTCCCATCCTTAGCTTTGGGATTCAACCCAAGTGTGATGACTGCAGCAGGGTAACACGATGAACATAGTACAGTTTTGTACCTACCATAAATGTAGATGTTAGAGTGTTAACCCTGCTGCAGTCCAGGTTACCCTCCCTCCATCCCCTCTGTACTAGCTGAACTTATCTATACCACTCTATCCTATACAACCTCTGTGGTGTATTTGCTTGTGCCTAAAAGTATTGTTTTATTTTTATCTAGCTGTATATATATATATATATATATATATATATATATATATATATATATATATATATATATATTGCCTACCTGCCTACCTGTTGGGGGCACCTGACATCTGGGGCAAGAAAAACTGAAGAAAATGGCATTGGATGCCTCTTATATACCCCTGGCGCACTGACGTCAGGGAAGAAGCGACAGCTACTGACGCCGGACCAAGACTTTGGAATTCAGGCCGACTGCGGGACCGCCTGACGGCAGGATAACCCAAGTGTGATGACTGCAGCAAGGTGAACACTCGAACATCTACATTTATGGTAGGTACAAAACTGTACTTTTTGAAATTCTGCACAACACATTTAACCAAATCCCAGTGCTCAGGTTACACATGAAAATAGTGTATGTACTATGTTTGTTCTCACAGGGTGGCTGTAAGAAAAAGGAAAATAAAATTTCATCACTTGATACCTCTGAAGTTGATTGTGAAATATAGATTACCTCCATCTTAGGACTGGTGGATGGATTTTGTGCAGGCCTTGATTGGGTTTTGTAACATTAAATGTGGTGTGTTGTGAGGTTAACTCAGGTTTTTTTTTTTTTTTTTGCAGGCGTTAGTCTACTATAAACTTGTAAATGTAAAGGGGAAATGTATTAACATGTATCATGTATGTGGATACAAGAAAGTCTTGAGCTGATTCCTCTGAGTGTTGGGTGATAACTGACCAGTTTCCCTATTTACTCATTGTAGTTGGTATCTTCAGAAACAAGCCAACCGGAGCCATTACCACTGCCTGTTGAGACCAGATCTGAACCTTCACCACCACCTCCTTTGCCACCTCCCCTACCTCCGCCACCCATTGAACGGACGGGTGGAATTGGGGACTCAAGACCTCCCTCTTTTCAGTAAGTAATCAAAACAGCTCCACTGTAGAAATAAATTTGTAGTTGCTGGTGTCAACAGCGGTTGCTACAGGTGGCCTGTACAACATAATCGTTCCAGTAGAAAGACCTTTGGCCATTACAGTGCATTTTTTTTTGTTTGAGGTTACTGTATTTGAGTATTGTATATATTCTTTATGTGCTTCACTGTTGCAGGTTATATGTGTGTGATTTTCTGCTACAGGCTAATTTTCAAAGCTGAGCATCCTTCTACTTTCATGTAGAGCAGATGTGATCTCTTGAATATCAACAAGTCTTAGTATAAAGTAGGCAATCACTCGTGCCTTCTTCAGTTCTTTTCTTGCTGCAGGCATGTGTGTCATGCATTTATCAATCTGGCATTGACTTAGGCCTGTTGACTAAGACTGAACAGGTATATATCCCATCGGAAAGTTTTCTTCACTTTATTATATTGTATTGATTACGTTTTTGGCATTTGGTTGGTGGACCAACAGTCATCTGTGTGGCATGTCTGCCCATGAGAAGTTAAATGTATGCTTATAGAAGGCAAACTCTATTTAGAGACTTCCATGACCAGTATTTGTACTGTTTAGGGTTGGACCATATGACATCCCTAATTGTCAGGGGAGTTAGTCACAAGACAATTTGGTATAAGAAACTGCCATTTCAGTTGTACCTAGATAGAGTACTGCAGGCTTAATGAAGTGTTCCGTCATTACAGCAGAGTTGCAGCAGCAAGGTAGCACAGAACTCCTTTCCAAAAAGAAGATGATCGTCTAAGAGGGGTAAGTGGACCCAAAATAAGAGCAGGAAGGCTTGCTGGTTTTCTCTGTCTGAGTCCAAGATAACTGCATACAGGAAGGTGCTTGTGCAGCTCCTGGCCCTGACATCTGCTAGTGCAGAAGCTTCTGTCAATGCTCCTGTGACAGCTGGCATGCTTGATAAGTGCACAACCTCCTGAGCAGACACTTCTGTGAAACAAACATTTTGCCTCAGTCATGCAGTTTAGAGCACACTTAAATAGGTGCATAAGGGAAGGGAGGATACTTATGGTGGGTAGTCAGAGGAGATCTGCTTTTCAAAGTCATTGTCAAGGGATGTCCCTCAAAGGCTTATAATCAGGTGGCTGTCCCCCAAGCACTGTACATCCTGGCCAAGGATGTTGGCTGTGTTGCACTTCGTGCTGCTTGGCAGGTCTGTCCCTTTTTCTCCAGTTCATGCTTCCTTTGATTGTGGCTGTCTCATGAGTTCTAAGAGTTTATCCTGAATCAGGAGCTAGACCTTGCCCCACCCTCTTATCTCAGGAGTCCCTTCCTTAAAGAGGAAAGGAAAAGAGTCCAAAGGGATTATAGTTCCTTGGATCCTGTGGGAGAGGAGGAACTGGATTATATATCCCAGCTGTCATCCTCTATTAATTATGGCATAGATGATGAGGACACAGTTGTCTTGTGGGTATGCCTTGGAGGACATATCATTTAGGCTGCTTTTTGTAGGATGAGAGAACACGTCATATTGCAGTCCAGGGAGTCTTTTGCTCCTCATTAGAGCTCTATGGACCTCCTCAGGCTTTAGCCTTCTAAGCCTGTGGCAGTATGTCCAGTCTGGGAAGCATTTGCTTCTTATAGTCCCCAGGACTATATGATAACTCTAGACCTCAACAGTGCATATCTTCACATCTCCATTCAGTGGTCACCAGTGCGCTGTGGTAAGGGGTCAACATTAGCAGTTTACTTTCTTGTCCTTTGGTTTGACTATTGCATACACATTTATTTTTTTACAGGATGTCAAGTTCCTGTAATTCCTCAGTGTAGGACCAGGGGCATTCACATGCCCTTTAATGGAATATTGCCTTTTTCAGACTTGGTCACAGGATGAGATACAGAGGAACCTGAGATTTACTTTCAAGTGCTTTCACATACTGGGACTTTTTTCCCTAAACACTCGCAAATCAACTGTGACCTCAGCCAGGTATGTTTTCTGTGGGGTTTTCTTGGATACAGATGTATCTAGAGCGTTTATGTTCTAGGAGAAGTTGCCTTCCTGGTGATCCTGGTGTTCGTGGCATCCACCTTTCTAATAGTGCCATTGGTGAGACTTCACATGAGAGAGCTACACTCTTGAGGTACATTTGTACAGTGCAATCTTTCTTATGAGTCTCTCATCCTGTTCCTTATCTGTGTCACAAAAGAGTTAGAATGGTGGATAATACAGGTAAGCAAGAACAAAGGGTTGTCTTTCAGACAGCTTTCCCCAAAAATCAGAACCCTCATCTTGGGTAACTCGGGCATATCCTGGGGGGTGCACACTCAGCATCTGAGAGTGCAGTGCTGCTGAAGCCTTACTGAGAGGGAAAGACACAGATACAAAGATAATGATTACTTTTCATTTTTCTGCCCATTGCCTTTAGGATCTTACAGAAGCTGGGGGTTCTCGTTGTTTTTGCATTCAGTACAGCTGTTATGTGGTACTTAAGTAAATAGAGGAACACATTCCTGCCCACTTTGCAGATTAGCTCTCCAAATGTAGTAGGAAGTTCCTGAGGTCGTGGTTTTCCTCAGGGCTTATCTGCTTCCATACATAGAATGGAAATCAAACCAGAAGTAGATAAAAATCAGGCAGCAACTGAATGTGCCAGAAAACAAAATAAAGAATATAAGGACCAGATGAGAAGGCAAGAAATGTGGAAAATGCATAACTATAGTTGCAAGTATAAAAAACTTCTGGAAGAACCTCATGTTGATCAGGAACGAATGCAGGAATGGTTAAAGAGAGGCAAAGTCAAACCAAGAGATGAAAGGTTAATATTGGCATCCCAAGATAGTGGGCTGCGTGCACTGGTTTACAAAGTCTGTGTGGGCGAAACAGACAAATGTAGGTTTTGTAAAACTGAATTGGAAACAGTCACACACTTCGTTGCTGGTTGTGACATACTGATGGCAGAAGGGCTGTATACTGAAGGGTGCAATAATGTGGCAAGACTGTTGCACTGGGGATTGTGCAAACGTTATGGTAAACATGAGCCACAAAGCATCATAGAAAATGATAGTTTACATCACATCGCATCACCCATTACCAACAGTTCAAAAGATAGATGCTAGAAAACCGGATATAGTGGTCCATGAAAAGAAGACAAAAGTAGCATTGATCATTGAAATTGCCACACCCAGTGACTACAGTGTCTTGCATACAGAGAGCAAGAGACAAAGTCACAAAATATCAAGATCTGCAGGCAGAAACTCAAGCAATGTGGAAGAAAGATATGCAGACAGTTTCAATAGTAGTAGGAGCAACATGTCTTATAGAAAATAATCTACAATTGTATTTAGATATTTTGCCAGTACATGTAACCCTGTACGAATTGCAGAAGGAGTCATTACTTGGCACATTGTGGGTGCTGTGAAGAGCACTTTTGGCTGACATTAAAGATTGAAACAACACTAATTTCATGAACTTGAATCATACTTTGACTTGGGAATGGGGTCCATTCTTGTCATGGTATTAGAAACCCAAAAGATTTGGAGAAATTTAAAAATGGGAGAACTCCCTAGCAGAAAGGTTGAGAAAGGACCAGAACAGATCCCTATGAGTTGATATTAGTCAGGGATGCTTTCCTAGGTCAACTAGCCAAGTGGGGAAGAACCAGAAATAGACCTGATTGCTTCTTTAAGGAACAGACAGCTTAAGCTAGTTCAGCATCAAAGCCCCACACACACGAGCTTGGATAGTGGATACCTTTTTCCTTAATTTAATAAATAGAGAAAACTCATCAAACAAAGGATAAAAGTCCACCTTGGTTCAAACAAGTCACAAATGTAAGCAGCAAAAAATCAACAAGGAACAAGACAGCTAAAACCATGAATTTAATTGTAAAACATAAAATATAAGTGCTTTCGGATAATTCCTTCATCAGAACAATGATCAAAGTATAGTTAAGTAACACTTGACCAATCACAGACTCGTAACTGCACCACACCTCTTTACTCATTGTCAGAGCTCTTGCTTGTAGCAATTAACCATTTCAGTGCCTGAGCTTACGTTCTCTCAGAATGGGTTTTAAGGGAAGATATCCATTCAGACCCGGGGGTTTATCAGCTTTGCAGAAATTAAAAAAGGGAGAGCTCCCTAGCAGAAAGGTTGAGAAGGAACAAAGCAGATCTCCATGAGTTGATATTAGTCAGGGATGCTTTCCTAGGTCGACAAGGCAAGTGGGGGGGACCAGAAATAGACTTGATTGCTTCTTTAAGGAGCAGACAGCAAAGCTAGTTCTGCATTAAAGCTCCACACACAGGCTTGGACAGTGGATATCTTTTTCCTTAATTGAGCAAGTCTGTTTTTGTTTTTCCTTCTATAGGGGTTGGGTGTTGGCATAATGGTTAAAGTATTTACATCACAGATACAAAGTACAGGGTTTGATTCTCACCTTGAGATGCTTGGCTAGGCTTAAAATACCCCCTGGGGTCAATAGCCAAGCAGTTACCTATGAACTATGAACCTATAATTATACTCTGTATTTTTTTTTTATTTGCACGTTGTAAATACTGTTACTTCTGTCTTGCACTTAAGTAGATTCTTCTACTTTACTGATGCTGTAGGCTTATGATAATCATCATATTGATATCTGCTGCAGTAGCCTTAGCTATGTGGCTTATATCTTGCCAAGGATGTAACAGCTAGCTAGCTTTCAAAGCTAAAGGGCACCTTCCACGCACCGAGTCAGTACTAGTTATAGGAACTTTTCTGAACAATTTACAGGTATAATGACTGTATTATGTATGTGTGCCAAAAGGTATGAAAACTTAGAAATCACTGGTCCCGTACTAATTCTTAATGTAATCTTTTTTTTATGAGTGCTGCCCACTAATTCATGTTTTCTCATTGACTGGCCAGTATTTCATATGAGCTACTGCTGTGCAACCCAGATTTTGAGTATGTTTTTTCCATGTATACCTGCATATTTGTATGTGTACACAGTTATACTAATGTTACTTAATTGTTGCTCATCAAACATTAAAGTGATATTGCAGCAAGCAGTATTAAAAGCGGTTTGTTTTTTCGTTACAGCCCCAATATCTCTGGGAGTCGAGAGAATCTGGACAATGAAACCGAGACTGATTCTGTTATTTCTTCCAGAAGAGAGAGACCACGCCGACGTGAGACCATGGAGCACAGTAGGTGCATTTTGCCCCCCCTTTTTTTTGCAGCACTGTGTCTTGTTTGTGTTTGATTTTTTTTTTTTTTTTTTTTTTTTTTTTTTGTTGAGGGCATCTTAATATTGAGATTAACAGTGAATTGGAAAGTCCTCAGATGTCGCATTTGTCATTTTCCCTGATGTTTGTCTGATAATGGCATTGCTTATATTTAAACAATTTGCATGGGGTGGGGTGGAAACAGTGCAGCCCCACTGCAAAAATTCCTGTTTTTACAGTGCATCAGGCTTTTGTTTTGCATACCCTTCATATGCATTGATCTTTTGAATTTATATATTTTTTCCAAATCAATATCTTGACAGCTTGAGTTTATCTATAAAAGTGGCAATCCCAGATTGTTTTTTTTTTGTGGAATGTTGCTGTGACAGCAGAATGGAATTTTATTCAGAGTGACGGCATGAAAAAGATTGGGCTGTTGCTGGAGTTACATTCTTGTAGGTGACTGCACTGTTATCGAAGTAAGGGTTTGGGAAATATTTGATCTGTTTGAAAGTTAGACAAAGCTGGTGCTGTCACTTTGTCTTATTTGTAAAAATGTCAGTGACGGAATCTTTCAGGATGATGTGATAGCCTTTCTATGTAATATTGTTAGTACACAGTAGCAAGAGCATCTATTGTTTAATATTCTGGCTGTCAGTTTTCATTCTGTCCTCAACTGTTTCACAGCCTGCTTAGTCCTTCAGGCTCTAGGACCAATGTCAGTGGAAATAACCTTAGTAGCTCTAGCCAGATTCTACATTGGGAATTCTTCAGTGGATGTTAGCAACACATTGGTCTATTCTATACCAGTGCACAGCAGCACAAATAAGAATCACTAAGACATGCAAAAGAGATTTCAGGTGGTGGATTCAATCAGATCAGGTTCTACAAGGCCGTCCATTCTTTCTCCTTCAGCCCCAGGCCATAGTGACCATAGACGCTTCCCAGTTGGGGTGAGGGGTACTTTTTGGGGAAAACAGTCCAAGGAACTTGGTCCCCCAAAGAGGCCAACTTGCATATAAATGTCTTAGATACGAGAGCAGTGCTCTTAGCATTGTAGGCCTTCCAGAATGCTCTCCCTTCAGGGACAATTGCTATTCAAACAGTCAATGCGTCAGTAGTTTGGTACATCAACAAACAAGAAGGGACCAAATCATACCCTTTGTGTCGAGAAGCATTCAGACTGTGGCAATGGGAGATCTCATGCAACTGCTTTCTCATAGCAACACACATTCTGGGAAAGTCTAGTGTGATAGCAGACAACTTGAGCAAGTACATTCTTTTACCTCATGAGTGGTCTCTCAACAAGAAAGTGACTCAAATGATCTTTCATCAGTAAAGCCAGCCTTGCTACATTCTTTTTGCTTCTCCCCTAAACAACAAATACACCAGCTACTTTGCCCTAATCCCCCCACAGGGGGAATAACCGAGAGATTGTCTTCATGATTGGCTTACTGCTCTGCTTTATGCCTACTTGCCAGTTCCATTAATTCTGCAATTTTCTGCAGAAAGCTGCCAAGTTGAAGAGCAAATTCATCCTCATTGCTCCTTACTGGCCTTGACAGGTTTGGTTCCCCTTCCTGTGGCCTCATCTAATTCACCAACCATGGATTCTGGATCCGATTCCAGACCTCCTGTATCAGCCAAGCATGATTTACCCAGACATCTGAAACCTCAAGCTTACGGCCTGGGTTCTCCAATTCCATTAACAGCCAGATAATCAGTGCTCTCTTCCCCTGTCTGCCATATCATTTTGTCTTCCCATAAACCCTCAACACGAAAACTCTATTCAGGTAAATGGAAAAGATTTGTTTACTGGACACAACAAAGTTATATTGATCCTTTCTCAGTTCCAATACTTAACATACTTGAATTTTTAGCTTTTCTCTTTAAAGAAAGGGGCTCTGCCATTAAGGTTCAATTAGAAGCAATGTCTAATTTTCATATTGAATATGAAGTTTTTTCAGTAGCCTCTGCTCAGCTATGTAAAGCATTCTTATTGAGTCACTCTTCTGAAACCACCATGTAAAAAACCTACTCCATCATGGGATCTCAACTTGGTACTGCAAGCACGAATACATTCCCCTTTGAACCAGCAGCCAAATGTGTTTCTTACTTGGAAAGCTGTTGTCCATTACCTCAGCTAGAAGAATTTCAGAAATTCAAGCTTTGTCTTTAAAACCTCCCTACTTTGACCTTTCATAAGGATAGGGTTACACTATGAACCAATGCTTCTTTCCTTCCCAAGTTGGAGTCAGAATCCAATCAATCCATTAATTTGCCAGGATTCTTTCCTAAATTTGCAAACAAAGATGAATACATGTTGCATTTATTGGACGTTCACAGACAATTACGTATTTAGTTGCGTAGGACAAAATAAATCAGAAAAACAGACCAATTGTTACCTTTGCAGATTTGAAATTGGGTAAACAAGTTGCAAAAGTAACTTTAGCCAGATGGCTAACCAATTGTTTTTCTTTTATCTGTAACAAATTTGGTCTTACCTTAGCTAAACCTATACCTAGATCCATCGCTGCTTCTTCAGTATTTCTGTTCCGATTTTCCATGGGCAGCATTTGTGCAGCAGGAACTTGGGCGAGTCCTTATACCTCTGTTACTCATTACGAATTAGATCTGGCCTTCATGGGGTAGAGCATTGTTTGGTTCAGCTGTACTCAAGAATATCCTTTCTTAGTCCACCTCGAATTTTAGGTAGCTGGGGACTTTGTCCCAATAGTTGAGGAGAGAATGAAAATAGACATCAGATAAAGAAGGTATGTAATCTCCACAACATTCCATCTATGTTCATTTTCATTACTTCTTGCCCATGAACCCCCATCCATTATGTCTACAAACTTCTAGATGAATGTGATATTATAAGGACGATGCTGTCCTTTTGAGCGTCTGATCTAGTTCTCCTCTACAGGACACTCACAATGTTATTTATCCTTTTATTTGTGCATGTTAATAGATGCTACTACTGGTAAAATCAGAAAACGAGGTATAAGATATGTTAGTGGTTGGTGCATTGTGGGTAAGGGAGAAGCTAGAGAGATTTTTAGTTACCACGAGCTTTAGTAATGTTTGAGTCTGATCCCAACCCAACAGTTGAGGAAGAATGAAAATGGACAATGCAGATGGAACGTTATGGTGAGTACACAACTTTTTATGTATTGTCTAACATGAAGGCATCCCCAAATTTGTTTGATCTAATTAACTGGTTAAAGGGCTGGCATACATATGTGTGGGCAGAATCGGAGGGTTGCACAGTTTGAGAATGCTGTGGATAAATAACATTCATGAATCCTGATCTTGTCAAGTGCTTGTTGCTGGGGGGAAGAAACCTTTTCTACAAAGAGTGTGCAGAACTGTTACTGAGTATATTGTATGGAGATTGAGGAGCATTTGAGCAAATATCTAATCTGAAGTAGTTTACTTCATTTGCTCTTCAACCTGTGGGTATTCAGATCCAGATCGTGTCCGAGACGGTAGCTTCACCAGCATCTGATCCGAGCTCCAAGCTCCTCCCCTTACCCATAATACCCCTCCATCTCCTTTCTTCTCTCAGATCTCGTTTGCCGTGGCTTAGCCTAGCATCGTGGTCTCGGGTGCTCCAGGCGTGGTGATTTTCAATAGTGATATTTTTGGTAAGTGTGTGTTATTTCTTGTAATGTTAGGTCATATTTTCCTTTTCTTTACCTTTACCTCCCCTACCTCGTTGTCGCATTAAAAAAAAAAAAAAAAAAAAAAGCTTAGTGTGGTAGTCTCCCCCATCCTTCCCCACCTCGTTAGTCTGTGAGTATGTGGTTGGGTCGGTAAAGACTGTTTGTGCCGTCTTCCTTGGCATGGCTGAGCAAACTAAGCCTGTTTTTTTAGGAAGTGCACAGAGTGTGGCGACATGCTGTCCTCAGCTGATGGCCACGCTTTGTGTGCTTGGGAGTCCCTCACCTTTCTACTGCCTCCTCGATTTGCATGGGCTTTAATCCAAGGGCCTTGAAAGACTTCAAGGCCAAATTAGTTATGAAGGGACTGCTTTCTGCTTCGAGGGCGGCTGTCCCCGCAACTTCTCCAGCTGTGACTCAAGTAGCCGCTGCCCCAATGACTACTTCACTCATGGCTGTGACTGCCTCTACTTTTTCTTCATCCTCCCCCCAGGCCGGGACTCATCTTCCTGACAAGAGGTCTGTAGAAGGGGAACAAACTAAAAAGGACAGGGACGACAAGGCGATGGAGATCCCTGGACAGATCTAGTATCTCGGGTCCTCCTCAGTAACTACAGGCTATTTCTAGGCCTAGCACTCCTTGGCTCTGGTCACCTAGGTTCTCGTCTGAGCTGGAGGAGCCTAGACCTTCTTCAAGGGCCTCTGTGCACCGACATTTCAGGTCAATGTCAGTGGCATCATCATCATGCTCCACCAAAAGTTTAAGCAAAGCGGAGATGGACAAAATGATGTGAAGATTCATTCGCATCCAGATGGGAGTCTTGCCAGCCCCCTCTTCCTCTGGAGCGGGGAGCTCACTTCCCTTTTTCACCCCTATAACTCTTCTCCAATCCGGACCCTGGTATCAGAGTTTTTGGATCCAAGAGGTCTCTGAGTCCGGGGGTCGGCACTGATGGTACCTTGTACCACAGCACTGGCCATTTCCTTGAGTGCATCTGATCCGACTAGTTCAGACCCAAGCAGCTCTTGGAGCCGTAGGCTGGGCATCGGATCTGAGGTGGGGTTTCCGTCTGCTCCGACAGTGTCGGGTCACGGTCCTCCCTTTGGCATCTCTGCGCCTGCTAGGCTCGGCCCCGATACTCCAGTAAGATCCGTGGAGGACTGCTTCCTTACTGGTGTCACAGGAGGCTCGCTCTCCTTTGGCATTCGATGTGGTGGAAAGGGTTCTCTTGAGTGGGCCAAGGCCCCTAACTAATCCCTCGGATTCTGCCCTGACTCCCTTGGCTCTGGGTGCAGCTTGGGCCATTTTGTCCACTCAGGGACTGCCCCTACTTGATGTGCCCCAGGTGGTTCCCTTTGCAAAACAACAGGCAGTTTGCGAGTCCACTCCTGAGAGTCCCACCGAAGAGGCTTCTCACAAACGGACGTGTAAAAGGAGGCACCTGGACTTCTCCCTAGAGTCCCTCACCGAGGACAATGATTTGGAGGAAGGGGAAGGCTCCCCCAGATCACCCCCTGATGATGTCTCCTTTGGAGACATCGTGGAACTCCTGCGACAACGGGGAGGGGGTCTGCTCCTAAGCCTACATCGGACAAGTTGGTGCTTCTGGAGGCCTTCGGCACGGGCCCGTCTACTTCCTGGGTGTGCCCTCCCCCGTGGATCCTTTGGTGGACCTTATCACCACCCGGGCATGGAAACAACGGGACACCTTGGAGCCAATTCTGAAATGTCCAGATAAGATCCTGAGTCCCTCTTCAGATAGGCCTAGTTGGAACAAGGGGTCCCCAGTAGACACTGTGCTGGTAGTAGCCACCACTAAGAAAGAAGTAGCAGAAGAAAGTTCTACGGTCCACCCCTCCCCCCACCCAACCAAGAATCCAGGGCGATGGATCGTCTAGGGAAGCAGGTGTATGCTTCAGCCACCTTTTCCATAAGGGCGCTAAATTATTTGGCACATGTCACCCGACTGCAACATGACCTTGTCAGGGAGCTAGCTGAGTCGTCCCTGGAGTACATGTTGCTGGAGGATAAGCGCATATTCTCCATGTGGATGGCCACTTTAAAAGCGGTATCTAACATATCCATGCACCTCCTTTCGTGTCCATGCACCTCCTTTCGTATGCCACCGAAGGAGCAGCAAGAGCGGCCGGATCTGGCGTTGCCATAAGGTGACATGCTTGGCTCAGGCTGTCAGTTCACTGAACCTTTTAAGGCGTCATTTGCAAATGCCTCTTATAATGGTTCTTCCTTGTTCGGGAAGACCGTTTTATTT